>NW_015664180.1:615849-616677 GCF_001515625.1 Sinocyclocheilus rhinocerous | reverse complement strand
AAAAAAAATAAAAACATTTTTTAAAACAGAAACCCTAGAATGTGAACTTTAATTAATGTATTGATTATGTAGTAACTTAAACCTTATAAACTTATTTTTGTGAGTAGTTTCAATTAAAACGATGTAGTTTTTCTTAATAATTTAGTTTTTATTTTATATTTGCTTTCTTTTTCATCTTAGTTTAAGTTGTTGTCATTTAGTTTTGTGTTTTTATTCTTTTTTATGCACTTTTATTTCAGCTATAGTTTGTTATTTTGCAACTAGAAAAATTTACTTATATATATTGGCCATTTGTTGCGGAGAAAATTGCGCTTGCTTGGCCATTTGTTGCGGAGAAAATGAGGAAAGTGTGTCCAGCTGAATTAATGTAATATTTTGTTAGACGGGTATAAAAAAAGTTTAGTTTACCGCGACAGCCGTCGCGTGCAGACCGAAGAGTGTAAAGACCATCGACTCTACCGTGCGACTCCACCGGGCAGGGACACCGGCAAAGGATAGACGAGTATCGCTTTTTATTTCTCCTCTTTCCTACTACTTGTTTCACTTCTGTTTCAGTTTTTATAACCATTTCTTACTATGTGTAAGTAAGTTGTTGTTTTTTAGCCAAACACCAAAAAACAACTACATATGTGTATGTACAACCACACACATATACATATACTGCAGTGTTTCCCCTAGGTTTACAGCTTTGGGGGGGTGGGGGTTGGGGTTCGTTTTTTTTTTTTTCCTGGACTCCTTTTTAATGGTTAAATTACATTTTATTAATCAAACCGCATGTCTAATTAATTAAAATCATGAAACTTAAACAATTTAACATCAATTTATTAA
>NW_015664180.1:593560-615645 GCF_001515625.1 Sinocyclocheilus rhinocerous | reverse complement strand
TAAAAATATATATATATATATATATATATATATATATATATATATATATATTTCAGCTAATGTTTATTTTAGTACCAAGTACCAACATTATTTATTCATGCTTTTAATTAATGCTATATTTAATGCAGAATTAATACATTTTGTAAGTGTAGATTAACTTTTTAAACAATTTAGCATCCACTGAATGCACATGATCAAAATCTCAAGAGTAGCATCAGGGTACACGCAGATCTTCTAGTTTTGCGCATCTTGCATCTTGTACATCTAACCCCACGCTCACTGTGGTTTCTTTTTTCTCTCCTCAGAACCTTTCTCCAAGTTAACAAAGTGTGTGAGTTTTCATGTAGGCTAACCACATCCTGTTCATCCCTTTCTTTTATCTGCTCTGTCTTTTTATGAGCTGGAAATCTGGGCTCAAGAGCGTGACAGCGAGGTGCATGTATGCTTACCACAGAGCAAAACAAACAGACTGTTAGGCCAAGCCACGAGCCAATGAAACATGAACGCAGCGAAAGAAGAGCATGGTCTTGGTGTGGAGGGGATGAATTGTGGATGCTCGCTCAAACCACAGCTATGAGACCACGCCTGCAATACGGCGCTACGCTGACCATTGTTAGCGTTTGTGTTTGTGTGCAGTAACTTCACTATAATGTACAAGCCAATTTGAAAAAGATAAACTAGATGTGCATTTCCAGATGGAAAAACCAGTGCTTGCAAGCACATGTGTCGTTATCTTACATAGCCTATATAAAAATAAACGAATAATATTATGTTAAATATATTTTATTCCAAAGCCTTTAGATATGCAAAGATGGTGCACTCATATTTCTTACGAATGGGAGAAAGTCCAACGTGCAACATGACAATAAGTCCTGCCTTCTAAATAAAAGGGCCAATCGCCAGTTGGTAAAGTGATCATGTCTCAGCAGCCGCTGTTAGAAGTTCTGGTTGCCAGTCAGTGTTCAGAGACGCATGTTTAGGACTTCACGTTGGCTGAGCCAGCCTGAAATATGAGCTTTTAAAATGCTATTTGAGTATAAGAAACATTATGGGCAGTTCATGTGAGATTTTGTTGCTGATTTGAAATATGACACTTTAATGTGAGAGTGGAGAGCAATTGCAAATATGACTGGCCAGTAAACTAACTTTCCTTAAAAGGGACTTTGTTGTACTCTCAAAATCATGTTTTAAAAGCGTAATAAAGTGGTTTTATTTTTCATGGAGAGTGTTGTCTCATGGCGGGATCACATGATCAGCTAAATCTCATTTGTTTTACCTTGGTATTATTGAGAATTTTTACTGGCTATATTTAATCATGGTTGACTGAATGGCACATCAATCGCTAACTGTTAACCTTTGCTTTTGCGTGATGCTTCTTCCACACCACTAGGTGTCAGTATACGTTTAAATTCAAAACATAGAAGTTCAAGACAAGTCCGGTATAAGTTGAAGTCAATTTTAATTAGATGCAAGAATAGATCCCCACAAATAGAGCGCTGCAGGGATGACATATTTTTATAGGCCAAAACCTGGAAACGAGTTCGCATTTAGCACTTCCTGAATTCAATGTTGTTGTTTTTTGTAGTTTTTTTTAAAGGGGTCATATGATGCTTTTTTAAAGATCATTATTTTGTGTATTTGGTGTAACAGAATATGTTGACATGCTTTAATGTTCAAAAAACACATTATTTTTCAAATACTGTACATTATTGTAAGTCCTCTATGCCCCGCCTCTCTCAAACGCTTCGTTTTCTACAAAGTCCCTCCTTCCGACAAGCGCAGTCTGCTCTGATTGGCCAGCTGACCCAGTGCATTGTGATTGGCCGAACACCGCAAGCACTCGTCGGAAATGTAACGCCCCTTACCATAATCGCGAACTTCATCTTTCAAAATAAATGTAAAGACAGAGCCCGAAAGGGGAACAGAGTCTCGTGACAGACACAGTGATGAATATGTGTTTGCAGTACACAAGCCACGGTTAAGACAGCTGACTCCACTGTGATGTGTCTCGCTCTCTCTCTCGCTCTCTCTCTCGCGCGCATGCACACACACACACACCGCTCTCTCTCTCTCTCTCTTTCTCTCTCTCTCTCTCTAAAACCGAGGTAAGTGTACTGCATCGTGTGTTCTAGGGCGGTGCTGCCTAGACTGAACTGGTGTCTGTGTTCCTGACATCTGGGCTTTTTCTGAAAGATGCTAATTGCGAGAGGTTTCTGTTGTCTGCCAGCCTGCTAATGTGGACATGCGCTCATAGGATATGCTAACAGTTTAGGTGCGGTGATGGTGACACATGCTGTGTAGCTAAATATACCCTGTGCCTGCTTTGTCGCTGTGCCACAGATATACACACACATGCATACACAAAGAGAAAGTCAAAAGAGGTTGTTCACATGCTTTTCCCCTTCCTGTGTTGAGTATACAATGAACAGAAGTTAGTCAGAAAACCAGAAAAGCTCTTGAAATACAATATGCCTTGCAGTGTAGCATGCATAAACATAAAAACATCAGAAACACTCTCTCTTTCTCTCTATATATATCCTAAGCCTATCACAGACCATTCAATGGTGCCAGTGACTTCCTCCAAATAGTATGAACCTTTTTGGGGCATGTTGTCACAAAACCTTTTCAGGAAACAACGGTCACATTTTTCAGTGGCTTTTTTTGTAGCCAGTGCTTTTTGGACATCAAATACAGCTTTTGATGACTGTAGTCGTATGACGGTCTCAAGGCCCCCAGAGGCCTCAGTCAGACCTGCACCTGCTGCTTACTGATGCTCTAAGTTTAGATGGTGCTTTTCAGTAACAAACTCTTAAACTTCTCCTTTTTAACAACCTATCTGTTGGCTTTCTCCTCACCACCTGCTACTCTGTACATCCTGGCCTATAGTTTTCATATCTTATGTGTTTTTGTCCTCAGTTGTTTTTAAACGAGAGGCTCAGATGTTTTCATAGAAAATAACGTCTGCTAATTATTTTTTTAACCGTAAGTTTTTTTTCCTTGAAAGTATACAGCTGTATTGCATATGTTCAATGTTGTTCATTTATGCCAGTTTTATATAGTTTATTTTTCATCAATCAATACTGTGGAGTCCAAAAGTCAAAGACCACGTTGAAAATCTGAGATTCAATATCAAATTCAAACCTGGAAAGGTTTTAGGTTTTCTACAAAAAAAATAAATAAAAAATTGAGAATAAATAACAAATATGAAAGATTATGCACTATTTCTAATCAAATAAGTACATTTGTGGCATTAATCCTGAGAACACTTTTGAAAGGATGATCTTTGGAGCTCAAATCATGCTGGAGATTAACATGATTATCAGGTTTTACACAAACTTGTTCATGCATTGTTATTCTTGCAATATAATTGGTAGTCAGACTTTTGGACCACTGTTTGTTGGATGGGAATAGCAATTAAATATCTTTAGCATGGGATGCACAGAGAAAGATGCATACTTCAAGCCACAGCTACATCAGAGACGCCATTTACGACTTTGAATGCGTTTTTGCAGCAATTGTCTTATCTAATCTTCCCTTGAAATAGTTTAGATCGTCATGACACCACACCACACACACCCTTTTAAAATTACCCACATTTACCAGCCTTTGCAATATCCTTCACTCACGTTTGAAGAATTTCAAAAGCTGAAATTCTGAATATTTGGAAGGTCTGCAAGGAAGTTTACATTTACAAATGCAATTTGAAACAAATCAAATGCAGTCTAATCTTATGTGCACTTTTGCAAGACAAGTAAGGCCAAATACAGCTGCTTTAATTATTGAATGTTACATAATACAAAATATATTCAACACTATTAAAAGGATTATATACGCAAAGTTGACCACATTAACCTAAAATCAGACTTAATATGTGTACTGATTTATATAATATACTTGTTTCATTCTGAGATTGGGAAATCTGATGCTTGCAATGGCAGTCGACCAAAGGTTACATTTGAAATGAGTTTGAGTTACATTTAGTTTTGCACATCGTCTACCGCTTTTAAGCGCCATGAAGCATTTACACCTCAAACTACGAACGTCTGCATATCGGATGTTTTTATTTTACTTTTAATGCAAAATTAATGCAAGAAAGCTTTTAAGATCGCAAGATGTTTGTGCCATGTTTTCTTATTTTGCTTGATGGTGTGACATCTCAAATTTCAAAGGAAGTCAAAGGAAGTTTGCTTATTTTCTGTCATTACATCACCTTTTCACAACTGTGTTAAAAGCTGACCACTGATGGACACACAAAAGCCCCCGTTTCTTACCTTCACAGCTTCTCACAGTTCCTGAAGCCTTGTCGGGTCACCCAGCGTTGACATCTCCAAGGATGCTCCTCATTACTGGAACCAGCAGACTCTCCAAACTTCAAACACTTGTCTTGTCTGTGTGTGACCTGAGTGTCTCACCTGCCTCGCAGCGTTGATTAAACGCTCTCCACTCTGACTCGTGGCTTCTCTTTGGTGTGAAGTTCTTTGGTAAAAGTTAGAGGCTGCTTGTTCGCCTCTTTATGAGATCAGCCCACAAGCCCCTGTCTGTGTCTACTTCTTTTAACACAAAGCTGATGGCTCTACTACTACACCATGGCCCACATGTCCCTCACATACGTGTATCAGTGGGTGTGGGTGCATTTATGAAAAGAAAAATGGTCAGATATGGAAAACCACTCTTATTGATTGTTCCGATATGCATTTCTGATGGCCAGATGCTAGTCTACACTCATCCTTGACTGGGTCCTTGCTGTTCAGCTTCATTTTCAGCCATTAACTAAAGTTGCAAAGGCTCTAAATTTAAGTTTAAGGAATCACAAATGTCTGTGCTGTTTTGGAAAGACCTAAAATCCTTGATCACCTTCAAAATAGGCACTCATTGCCAATGCTGTCAATAATGCCACAATAATGGTCAATTGATATGCATTTTTCAATGACAGATTCTTAAGTTCTTAATATCGTTCACACCAGCTATGAATATTGTCACATTATTGCTAGCTACTCCTTTCAGATCAATAACTACATACATGTCATAATTCTGTTTTGCTATTTTGCTTTGCATTTTTGTGATGTTACCACATATATAACAATAAAAAAAGACTATTTCCTCATATAAGTAGAACACAATACATCTATTAGCTTTGTCAGATGGCTAATGTGAAGGGACGTGACTAGTGTGCATTTCATGTGTAGCCTATATTGTCAAGGACAGCGCGCCCCCTACTGGTTATTCTAATACCTGTCAGCATTTCATCCATCTGAATTTTAGTAGAAGGTACGTAATCTATGTTAAGTTTCTTCAACTCTTAATTATAAAAATGAATAATTAATAATTTTACCGATCAAGAAGGTATAGTGCAGTTACGCAAACGCATAGGATACGGAAATACAGAAAACTACAATTTTATCATTTTTCTATGACGCTTCATATTGATTAATTATTATATAGCCTACACTTATTATAAGTTAAGCCTTTATGAGCGAGTGTAGACGATAGAGGGCTTTCAAGGATTCACTTTTTTCTTAACCACATGAACGGTCGTGTTTGTGTTCGAAAAACTGTTGCTTAGAGGTTCTCCAACAGTTTTGGCCTGTGTATCAATCTGAGGAACCCCGAATGGTACCCCAAGTATCTTTACATTTTTACATAACATCTATATCATTGACTATTGTTTTCTTAAATCAGTTTCCATTGTTAGAATGAAAAAATAGAGACTTAATTATTAAGCAATTAAATTCTATAGCCTACAGTACTGTTGAGCTGAACTGGTCTATTTACACCTCTAAATGTGTCTTTATTCTACTTAGCACACTCAACTACATGTACATCCACACACCAGAAGTGTGAACATGTGGTTTAACAAGCCTGAGTTCAATCAGATATCAGACAAATTTACCCCAGCCTGAAACCATCTTCATTGTGATCATGTTTCATATTTAATCATGAGCACTTTAATCATTCACTTTACAAATACCCCATATATTAGGAGGGAATCATTTATGAATACGTCTACACAATTACTAGCACAGTTATTTTCATTACACATTCTGTGTACAAAATACTATGAAGCAAATGAAACCATTTTTAGTTTTGTTGTTACTTTGTGTGTGTGTGTTGCTGCAGCCGCATATTTTTTTTCTTATTCTTCTGTTTTTCCTTTACATGGAACATTACGAACTCATAACAGCTTTGGTGAAAAGTTGTTTTCGATGTCGTAATGAGTTAGAACCAGTATTTCACACAAGCAAGGTGAATACTAATAATAATTTCCATGAAACAATCAATGATGTGCCTGTGAGAATTCCCAAACTTGAATCAGATTTATATGCAATAAGCAAATAAGGGAAATGAGAGTAAAATGATTACTACTTTTTATTACAAGTGGCCACATATTTGCAGAATAAACATTTTGATATTATACAAGTCATGGTTTATCTATCATTTGCTAGGCCGTATGGAGAGATTGGCTTGCACATCACTACATTGAGCAAAGCAAATACCTTATGTGTCTATACAGTGATCAATGGGGTCAATGGGGTCCAAAACCAACACTGGACCCCAGTAACTTTCACCGTATAGACAAAAACACAAAGACATTTTTCAAAATATTTGTGCCCTACAGATGAACGAAAGTCTGGAACAACATGAGTAAGTCTACAGTTTGTTTTTGGGCGAACGATCCCTTTTAGCAGGTTATTATCACAATGAAAAACTGTTCAGGCAGCATTATTGCTGATTAAGGGTTCTCCGAGCAAAAGATTCTTCTGAGCTGTCCTGAGATCTCAACAGACAGCATGCTGTACCTGCTGTTGAAGTTCCACAGGGACCTTACGCCATTACGAGATCCGTCTGTGTCTCGTAGCGACAGAGGGAAGGACAGCGGCCAGTTGGTATGAAGGGGAGATGGACGCAAAGACGACGAGCCCCAAGGTAGCATCTGGTTGCTGTGCTGGGTGGCAGACTGGCTCAACCCAGGGAGCAGCTGAGGAGGGGGTGGTGAGGCCGCAGATGCTCTCTGGGCCGGAAACAGTTGTGGGTGGCTTGGTGGGTCGTTGCTGGAAGAGACCTGTGGGTGAGATGCTGTGTCTGTCTCTACTGGGTCAGCGCTGTTGTCCAAATGGCTAATCTGTGAAGGTAGGTTGGCACTTTTAGGAGGCACTCTCAGGGGCGAGATGAACGGAGATGAGCCGTGCCAAGAGTAATACAGCTCTGGAGCTTCTGGAGCATTACCGGTAGGCAAACCCCACAAGGAAGGCTTGAGATGGGACGCTGCGGGATAGTGGAAGGGCACCATTGGATGATTGGCATCCAGACCTCGCCCAATCCCCATGTGATACTGCAAACTCAGCACCTCGGCCCTGAGCTGGGCGTTCTCCTCGCTAAGCGCCATAAGTTGCTCCTCCAGCATGAAGTCGTTGATTCGTCGCTTCTCTCTAGAACGCTTGGCGGCCTCATTGTTCTTCTTCCGTTTCACCCAATAAGACGTGTCCTTTTTCTCAGCAGGAGTCATCTCGCGTTTACGTCGTCTGTTGGGCATGAGCGGGTTGCGGTATGACTGGAGGTGGAACAGTCGTCGTGCCAGTACGGTTGAGCCGGTGAGTGGCAGTAGCCTTCTTAGACCTCCAGGGTCATCTTTGCTTGTCAAGATCTCGCCCGTGGAGGACGGAAGACAAGCATCTGCTAGATGCTCGGGACTTCTCATGGTACTCATTGTTCTGGAAAGATAAAGAACTTGATCAGTAGGCCAAACCAATACTTTGATTAAAAAAAGTATCACTTTTAGGCTTGAGAACGGCAGTAATCATATACTTGTTGGTATTGCTGTACTGGTGATATTAGAATTTAAGAAGAACGATGCGAAAGCTCAGGATTTTTTCTCTTCCATGAAAGAAGAAGCATGCACTATTAAATGCAAGTTAAATTCATTACCACTTATTAGCGTTCATAGTGCAGTTTCCTGTCTGAATGAGGGTAAAAATAAATGTGAGAAGCTCGCCAGCCTAACAAGGAAACGTACTGGGCAAATCCTAATTTTAAATGTGCAAAATAATGATATAGTTTGCGAAAAAATGCGATATGCTCAATTAATGATGATGTTAGATTGGATCTAATGCATACAACCTTGATATGATCAATTTATGAGGTCAACCATGAAAAAAGATCTTGATTTGCTAAAAGCAAGTCAAAAAATGTGTATGTCATTTAAAACCATTGCATATCTGCCAAACTGACTTAACATCAAAATAGTGGCTATTCGTTTTGTGACTTTTTTCTTTCTCCAAAAGCAATTTGTTTGGTGAATATGAAGCTTCTTGCAACAATCCAGATATATCAATCCAGAGTTAAACTACTGCATGATTTGCATTTAATGAATTCAGTATTTTAACGTTTGCATACAGAATACTAAGTATTATGTATAAGTACTACTTTGCAAAGTCTTAACTGAGGAGAACCGTTGCGAGAAAAAATAGCTTTACCTTACCTTTACGGTGCTGTCACAGGAATGATGCTAGAAAGTGAAGATGAATTAAAGGACATCAGCTTAAAACTAAAACTCGTTTGGCTGGAAACTTTCAGACAAACTCTGTCAACCAATGGCAGTCACGGTGGCACATGTAATCTGCACACGTATGCCTATTGCATGAAAGGAGCTGTAGTAGGTGAGGACCACATCTTCCTTCCTTAGATATGGAGGCGGAGAGTTGCAAACAAGTATCTCAAACCAGTGGTTTGAGTTATGACTCACTTTTTGGTTTGTTCTACTTTTAAAAGAATGAATAAAAGAAATTATCGCTGGCGCACTCAGCATCTTGATGTTTTGTTTTCATTTTTGTTTACGCATTGTCTTCTGTCCAGTGGTTATCCATGCCGTTAGCTCTTCATTTTAGTTCTAAACCAAAACTAAAACTTTTTTGTTTATTGAATTTCACACACCATTATCTGCTCATGACATTTTCTTTTTTTAAAGGGGTCATAGGATAAAAGGGGAAAACATTTAACCAGATTAAAAAAAAACACTGGGTGGATTTTTATTATTATAGGGTGGTTGTTTACACACACTGCCAACACACATTTCAGTTCAAACAACTTGTAAAAGTGCATGTAGCACCCTATGACCCCTTTAAATGTACATTTTATTTATACATTTATTTTTAATATCATGGATGCCCTGTGAAGTAACAATCCCACACTTCAACCAAAACTAGCACATTAATTAGATTGGCCAAACATACAGCACTGAGGCCCATCAGTGTGGTTGTATGTTCACATTGAGGTTATTTCGGCCATAATTCAAATAGAGTATGCTAGTATGGGCATATGTGTATTATTATGTTTTATTTATGACATTCTGCTTTTTGATTATAATGTGTAAAATGCAAACAGCATAATTAAACGTAATTATTCATCATTTAGTAAACCAAATTCTTCAGAAAGCGCTAGTATGTCATTCAACCAATTATAAGAAGTTGAAGCTCAGTAAACACTGGAACTGAAGAAGGTTAAGATCAGGTAAAACAAACTCTCAATTGTGGCTAAAAAGAATAGATTACTAAGAATGACTTGCATGAAAAAATTAGAGGTTTTTGCAGAGTTTACGTATGTCATCTGGGACTGTCCTTCCAAATTTCCGCAGAAATTGTTTTCGTGTTCTAGATTATGACTAAATCTGTGTCGCTGTGAAACATAATGCAGGTGCGTAGCTTGCACATGGGTTACACAAACTTATTGAAGTTCAACTTGTGGCAGTTCCACTGCCAACCACAAAACAAGTAAAAAAACCTAAAATCTTGACTAGTAAATGCATAATGCAGGAAAAATATAATCGGATGAATGCGATGTTGTTGCCTTCACCTCATTTATGAGAGTAATGCTGCGCATCACCTGTGGTTGGTTTGAAGAATTAGCCACACTTGACATTTTAAGACTGTGTCTGCAAGATAAAAATGGGCCATGTATCGTTCGTTAAAAAACACGATGTTGTTGGTGTTCAACAGGTGTTGGATCATAGCTCAGGCTTGGGGTCGCAGTGGTTGCGAAGAGTGTTGGTGGGGCGGCATACCTGTTGGTGTTTACCGGTGACTCATCGAATAGCTGTTGGATCCCTCTGTGATTTTTTTTCTTCTTATACTCGGTGACTCATAACGCCACCTCAAAGCTCCACAGAACTCAAATGTTTTAACGTGGGACATAACCTGTAGTTCAGATGTACCGTTTTGGTTACCGCACACAGCCCCCTCACGTGGTGCGCACATTCGCACGCGCAAACACAGTTCGGGCTTAACCAGGTAATCAGTCCTAATGTATTTGTTAAACTTGTAGATAAAACAGCACATTTTTCAAGTATGCTGCAATGGCGCGTGTGAATGAGGATGAACGCTCACCGCAGCTGGCGCGCATTGAAGTTTGAACTTTCAGGCCTCACCTTTTGCATACAGTTCAGCTGCGTTGTTTGTCTGTACAGTAACTCCAATCACCCTGTTTCTTTCTCAAGTGAATTCAAACCACTTCCTGTCTCTGAGTCGTCAGTGTTTTCTCCTCACAACGACCTCATTTTAACTAGCCCCTCTCCCGTTTTTGACTCGTTCGTCGGAACAGAAACTAAAGCAGCGATTGCAGAGCAGCAGACAGGGGTATACCCCAAAAACCTCATTCGAGGCCACCTACTCACTTCCCAGAAAACAAATGATTTTGCTGATATTTTACATTAGACGTTGGGTTTTTGGAGCACTGATGCCATGACGTTATCTGCACGCCTTTCATTCATTGGCGTATTTAGTTCAGACTCATTAGGGATGTTGAAATCGTAGGCAAATCGTTGTTTAGGGTGGCAAGGATGGATAAAAGGCCTACGAAATGGTGATGGTGAGACTTTGACTTCTTCAAATAAGATCTGCGGCATTTTGCAAGAAAGGCGTCCAGTATAGATGTTTATGTGATGAATTCAATGCAATGCAAGGTAATATTAGAGCTTCTGAAATCTTTTTAAGAAATTCATACTTTCATTCAGCAACACTTAAGACATATTACAAATGATTTCTATTTCGAATAAATGCTGTTCTATTCATCAAAGAATCCTGAAGAAAATGCGTAACATTTCCACAAAAATATTAAGCAGCACAGCTGTTTTTAACATTAATAATAATAATGTTTCTTGAGCAGCAAATGAGCATATTAGAATAATTTCTGAAGGATCATGTTATAAATTAATACATAAATTACATTTGAAATATTTTCAAATAGAAAAGTTACTAAAAATGTACTGATATTTCACAATATTGCTGTTTTTTCTGTATTTTTGATTAAATAAATGCAGCGTAGGTGAGAATAAGCGACTCAAAAAACATTAACAAATGTTACTAATCCAAAGTTTTGAAATGGTATCTTTTGACCTTTGACCTCTAAGAGTAATTGAGAACCATTTCAGCTTTTCTCTGAGCATCTATCAAAACAAAATGCTCAAAAGTTGCATAGGCCATAAAAATGTGATACATAATGTCTTGATGTTTTTTTTTTTATTATTATTATTACAAACGAACTGTGTTTTTGAAAAATGTGAACACATACTGATTTATTTTTAATATTATTTTTTTTCTTAAAATAGTAAAATTATCAAAACTATAACATCATGCTAAATTCAGGAAATTAAGGGGGTCTGAATACTTTCCGTACCCACTGTATATATATATAACTTAATTTAAAAATATATTTAAAGGTAATATATTGTATATACTGTATCAATAATAATAATATCTTATGTTTGAACTTGCATAAAGTCGACTACCTTTTTAGATTTCATCACTGCACACTCTGTTCATTCTCAAACAACTAAGCTTGAGGTGCATTCTGGGATGCTTTTGAATTAAAATGGCAGTTTTGTAAAGAAAATGATATATATGCACCATTTGTTTGTCCGCACAACTAATTTCAAGAAGCACCAAATGTGTCCAAACTTTAGACTGGTTTAGTTGTACATAATTGCCAAAATAAAATATTTTTTTCTCCATTAATACACTCTATTTGAGTACTCAAATAGAAATATAACACACAGTGACTACAATACCATTCTCTGCTCTCAAGAAGGCCACATACGCGTGTTTACAAAATGCAACCTGCGGTTTTGTCTTTTCATGCAATTAAATATATCCACTGTGTTCTGATTGATCTGAGATCACTGCTACCGTTTGATCGCACGGTCATGGCCATCGACAGACCCTCATTAGGCCTCCATCAGCACCTGTGGAACCGCATGCGGTGAGGCTTTCAGAGCGAGATATGTGCACTCATTGCGGTTTGACAGGCTTGGGGCAACAGTTAAACTGTAATGGAGCACTGCCAATAGCAACCTGGTCAACCGGTCACAATGGCTCTGCAGGTCTGGGTCTCATCTCGCAAACCACTCTGCATCTGAGAGAGGCCACGTGTAAAAATAGATGAGCTTGATAGGACTTGAGACGCGTTATCTCACACACACACATGTATGTGCAGTCAAACCTCCTACACGGCTTCAGCGCAGCCCACCGAGTTTTGATAGCCTAAACGCAGGGGCCACCGTAAAGGGACTCCTTTGATTTGAGACCTTAAAGGGGTCATGATTGAACCACTTTGGGCCTTGATATATGGTCTTGCAGCAGGTGAATGGATGCTAATTAAGCTGCAGTGTCTTTGGCTGCCACTAGATGGAGCGCTAGTTGAAGAGTATTGAAACAGGAGCATGTGTGTTAGCGATCCAATTAAAATAAATAAATAAATAAAAATTATATATCACAAATGTCCTCACTGTAGTTATCTGAGATGTGATATGTCTTCATTTGCACCTTGTACAGGGCTAGTCGTCTTCACACCTAATGCAGTTCTCAGACACTTTTAGCGCTAGGACACTTCCTGGCTTAAGTTAGATTGTTTTGGCATATCGCTGATGTGTAAAGTTATATCTGTTTCCACGAAGCAAAAAGGAGAAGTGAAAACGATAGATGACAACAAAGACAACAAGATTAAGGCATAATAAAACAACATCTTCTCAACTTTTCAGTCCACTGTGAAGAAAACCTTCACGTTTGAAGATGCTTCAATGTAAACATGCACACACAATGGCTCGAAAAATATCGGCCTGTAGAAAACACACGATGACAATATTTTGAAAAAAACTAAAATAGAATTATATAATACAGTATAAAATATATGATAAAAAATATAATATATGTATATCTTTTACCCTTTTTCAGACATCTGACTTGAAGTTGACAATGCTTATCGTTCTCTCTTTTAAGGACTGTCTGCAAACTTAGTGCATTTATGCCACCTACTGAGCAGTATTAGGGACAGATACTATACACTATTACATGATATAAATTATACACAACTTTGTGATTATTAATATTTAGTATTCTTTGTATAAAAAATAATTAAAGCACCAGTCAATAGCTTAGACACTACATTGTAATTTCTGCCTCATGATGTATGTTTAAATATTTTTTTATAGACATAGAAATTGTGCATACTACTTATGAATTTCACTTGTGTGTGTGTGTGTGTTTGGTTGGGGGGGTGTATAGTTATTATATATAGATATAGGCCTATACTAAATGTACTATTTGATTTATGACACTCCCCATTGTCTCATGTCTGAGGGGAAATCTGAGGGAAATCCCTTTTGGAATTGTGTGTTAATGCTTATTTTTGTTTTACGGAAATCACCTTCTATAATTTTTTCCCTTACTTCTCATGTTATTTCAAGCAGTTACGCAATAGGTAAAATTCTGTCTTTAAGTCTAAATGTTTACGTTATGCAGGACCATTTTAATCTGCATTGAATTTATTATTTTTATTTTTTTGCTTCTTGTTCAGTTGAATGAATTAAAATGAGCTGAATAACATGATTATTGAAAATTTTGTAGCCACTTAATTGACCCTTCGCAGGGAGTTTGATTGACAGGCGATCGGACCAATTATAATGCCGAATCTGCCATTTTGTCTGACAAACAAACCAGACTGGAGAATAGATTAACGTCGGTTTAGTTGAAGTTGATTGAAACAAGATAACTTCTGATGTTCATTCAGGTTTATTTAGTGCTTTAACTAGTAAATGCGAAAAGATGATTGGTTCTTGAGCAGTGTTGGGCAGTAACTAGTTACTAGTAACTTAGTTACTGTAATAATATTACTTTTTTCAGTAACTAGTAGTGTAAATAATTACTAATAAGATTTCAGTAATAATATTACAGTTACCATCCATAAAACAGTTTAGTTACTTTTGATGCCTCAACCCGCTGATTTAAAATCCAACAATCAAATAATTCCTAGATTTATTTTCATAATTTTCACAACTCGCACATGCATGTGATGTCCCCAGTGCAGCAGGCAAGCTTGGAATATGGAAAAGCTTATATTCAGCAGATAGAAATATTGTATTATATTGATTTTGTCAGGAAAAAAGATAATCTGAAAACTGTTGTGTAAATTGTGGCTTTACTTTACTCTGGCATTACATCGCACCCACATCCCTCTGATCAGCATGTGGTACGGCCTGTAGAAAACACACGATGACAATATTTTGAAAAAAACTAAAAAAACTAAAATAGAATTATATAATACAGTATAAAATATATGATAAAAAATATAATATATGTATATCTTTTACCCTTTTTCAGACATCTGACTTGAAGTTGACAATGCTTATCGTTCTCTCTTTTAAGGACTGTCTGCAAACTTAGTGCATTTATGCCACCTACTGAGCAGTATTAGGGACAGATACTATACACTATTACATGATATAAATTATACACAACTTTGTGATTATTAATATTTAGTATTCTTTGTATAAAAAATAATTAAAGCACCAGTCAATAGCTTAGACACTACATTGTAATTTCTGCCTCATGATGTATGTTTAAATATTTTTTTATAGACATAGAAATTGTGCATACTACTTATGAATTTCACTTGTGTGTGTGTGTGTGTTTGGTTGGGGGGGTGTATAGTTATTATATATAGATATAGGCCTATACTAAATGTACTATTTGATTTATGACACTCCCCATTGTCTCATGTCTGAGGGGAAATCTGAGGGAAATCCCTTTTGGAATTGTGTGTTAATGCTTATTTTTGTTTTACGGAAATCACCTTCTATAATTTTTTCCCTTACTTCTCATGTTATTTCAAGCAGTTCACATGACAATTAATGAGATTAATACAACACTTCTACTTGAATGTCACTACCAATCAATATTGAGTGTTTGTAATAAGTTCTGACTGCGATCCAATGTGGATTTTGGTCAAATGATGAGGCAGAAATATGTTGTTAGTAAGAAGAATTTTATGTGGAAGATACACCGTTACAACTTCTGTGGGGCGTGAAGAAAAAGTAATGTAACTAGTAGTGTAACTAATTACTGTTGCCAGAAAGTAATAAGTAAAGTAACAATATTACTTTTGAAAGGAGTAACTAGTAATGAGTAATATATTACATTCTTTGAGAAACTAGCCCAACACTGTTCTTGAGCTGCTTGAACTGAGGCGCTACAACGATCTGTCGCGACACATTAAAGGGCCACAAAACGGTATTTATAGTTTGAATTTCTTACAAAATGACAAAAATTTTTAACTGAGACTTTGTTTCATACCAAAAGTAACCTGCTTTGTCTTGTCTGTCGGCGCGTTGTCAGTTTCATCTTTTCTCTGTGATTTATTTCTTAGTGCATGGGAACATGATGTGTGTTGTGAGAGCGCCATGGATCATTGAATGTTGCAACAGTAACGAATAGGGGCGGGTCTTTACTAATTTCATTGCGTTCACACTACATAATATATTCAAAATTGAAGTTTACTTAATTTGTGTTAAAACTACATTAATCATTTTTGTTGACAAACTGGACAGTGAATCTCTAGTTCACAGCATGCTTTGCAAAGGACTGCATTTGGAGAGCAAATTCAGGGATTCAGGGACTTTTATGTGTTTTTCAGTAAAGGGAAAGACATGTTAAGTGAAGTGACCTGACGTGTGGCCAAGTTTAGTAACCTATACTCAGGATTTGTGCTCTGCATTTAACCTATATCCAAGTCCACACAGAGCAGTGGGTGTGTTTAATTAAACCGTTTTAAATTAAATTAAGTAAGGGTAATGAATTCATTTCTTAAATGTGTGTAAACTACAAAGAACAAAGTCATAATACAGAATGATGTGAGGTTGCATGAACAAATCTGTACAGTCACTAAACCTCTGCACTGGGGCAATACAGTCAATAAAATGAAGGAGGAGTTACAGTCAGAAATTTTTAGTGGGATTTTGGGGATTTTTTGATCATCCGCTAAGCAAAAAACAGTGTGATTGGTTAGAAAAACAACCTGAGTCAGAACTGAAGGCTTAATAATGCAGTGCACTTAACTTGACCTTTCATTTGCAGTGTGATAAACAAATTATAAATAATATCTACCATGTTTATTCATCAAAAATACAATAATTAAATGTGCAAAATAACTTTTTTATTTGTGAGATTTCATCTGAATATTTTTTGCCTCTTGCTTATTTTGTCCTGACATATTGCAGAAGGGTTCATGAAAGAGACAGGGTTAATGATATGAGACTTATGGATTACAGGTTACATGAATGAGAACTGTACTTTACCTGGGTGAGAAGAGGAGGATGTGATGTGAACCATGGATCTGCTATCAAGGAAGTAAAAATGAAATGCTTCAGTAAGCAGGTGAGGTACTTTGTGGTTGAATCTCCACATGTTGTACTGCTCATTTAACACTTCATTTAACTAGATCTTTAGTAATGTTTTACTACCTCTAATGCAAATGCATAATTGCAATACATACATATATAGCTACACTTTTTTCTACAAAATTTGAGTTGCTAGAAACAACAACAAAATGGCCCATGCTTTGTGATATGAAAAATACGAATTTGTCAACACCAATAGCTTTATTATTTCAATAGTCTATTATTTAATTATTTTCAATAGGTGAGACTGAGTCAATAAAAAAAAAACTGTAGTCTTAATGTATTCTTAATCACAACCGAACGCTAGATTCGTCATTGTTTATAATAAATATTTGACGTGGCATTTAGTGTATCTGATTCAGACGGACAGACACAGATTATGGAAGAAGCAGGAGGTTGCGCCAAAAATAAATAAAAATTGAATACGTAATTCAATAATACATAGCCTACTGGATACACATCTAAATAATCCAAGTAACATATATATTAGGTATAAACTCTTTTTAGTTCACAAACAGCATATGAGATTCTTCATCAACTGTGGGTCCAAAATATGAATCATATAGACGAGCATAATGTGGAAAATGAAACTTCTGAATGTCATGAGAGCTCGTCTTTAACCCTTCAGATGATTTCAGTTGGGAAGTTCAGGTCAACGGCCGCTTTGATGAGTAGTCGCGCTGCAAATCTTTCCGATGTTTGCACCGGAGCCGTTAATTATGGTAAAACTTTGAAACTTTCACTAAATAATATTTATTTAAAAATACTGTTCCTAAAGGGTTGTTGCCATGGTGTAGAGATACAAAAATACCCCCTGACCTTTCTTCCCCATAACCTGTTAACAGTTTCAGTAAGCGGCAAACGCTTTCTTAGTTCTTGTGCATGTTGTGGTCATGCAGGTTTGAGGGTTTAATTTTCCTAACTGTGATAAAAGGTTTTACACATTTACATGTCTAAATGAGAAATATGACAGCATATGTTTCCTATAGTGTTTTCATGATGTCAGTTTGGATTCGCCAATATTATAGTAGCCTATAGCATACTGGTGGACATGTCAACTACTGTTATAAAACGAATTTTGCAAACCTCGCTGTTTCTTTGAAGACAAAAAATGACCAAAAAAAACATTTCAGGATAGCGTACTTCTGTTCTTTGTCATTATTTTTTATGTATAGCCTACAAATAAAATTATTATTATTATCATTTATAAAAATTTAAAAAGTAAAAATGCCTTTTACAGAATTTCTCGGATGTTCACAAGCATACATTAGGCATTGATTAGAAATACAAAGGAAACTTTTAGTCAATAGACTACTTTCTGTTCACCAACCACCATGGCACGGCATGTCACCACACACTAATGGCAAATTAAAACCAAGTTTGTCCTTATGTCCTTATGAATCATTTGCGTAGTGCCTAGTGGTAAGACTACTGGGGGTGTGAAAATATGCTGGTCTTTGCATCATGTGTGTTTCATTCAGTCTGTTCCTTTATTCGCCTTGGTTTATCGCAATTGTGCTGCTCCTGAATGTTCTGTTTATACGTGGGTTTAGAAACCTGGCCGTTGGTGTAGTGAGTGGAATCGGAGAACTTTCATCAGTTACAATCTCAACCAACACTATTTTCAGATAGAGCTTCAGTGTTGTTCTGTCAGTGAACCACATAGTCTTTACTATGTAGAAACATTTGTGGGTAAGAGCATCTCCCTCTGGCCAAGCACTATAACTGATTGATTTCAACTGACTGATCCTTCACACAGAATTGAATGCAAGTACAAATAAATAATGATGCCGCAGAAATATAATATGTATATTTTTTGAGTAAATATCTAAACAGCCTGAAACGATACATTTCAATTTAAATGTCTGTTCTGGGAGTATGTAACTCAGTATTACAGGTTTTTAAACTTTTGTAACTTTTTAATGTCATGATTGCTAACGCCTTCGTCTCATTGTATTGTGTTAATTTAGCAAAATCACTGCTGAAGTCTGTTGCAGATATGATATTCATGCATATAACTATGGTTGCAGGGGCACAGTCAACTATACAAGGAGGAGCCATGCTATCGAAGTCCTGCCCAAACCCTCACAGACCCAATTGCAAACGGTGAATTAATTAAAAAAGGTGAATTTATTTTGCTTCAAAATCTTGACACCCATTCAATGCCATTATAAAGCTTGGAAGAGCCAAGATATTTTTAATATAACTCTGACTGTATTCGTCTGAAAGTAGAAAGTCATATACACCTAGGATGGTTTGAGGGTGAGTAAATCATGGGGTAATTTTCATTTTTGGTGTACTGTACTATCCCTTTAAGACAGTCATTTAACTGTAGGGGGGTCCAAAGTTGCAAAAAATATACAAAACTACATAAAGTTGCTTACACTGTTTTTTTAGGTTTATATTTTTTAAAAATTCCAAATGCATTAATTTTTTTTATAAAATATATTTAAAGGGTTAGTTCACCCAAAAATGAGGACGCGTTTATCTCGGTATCTTTGGACGCGCGTTCACGACAGTTCCATGACGCGAGCGCTGCCCCAGATCCGGCGTATCTTATATTATGGATGTTTATATATTTTAAGAAAAACAAAATGTTGTGCAATTTTATGATTAATACATTTTAAAATTATTTTTTATTATATACTTGAAATTATCATTTCAATCATTAGAAAAACTGTGGAAAGATTATTGTCTAATTGCCTCATGATGGCTGTCTAATGTCTCGGCATTATTATTCTTCTTCAAACTGCAGAGACACCAAGTTCTGTCAGGCCATTGCCAATACTGAGCTGAATGGAGATCAAACTGAGAAACATGGGTAAGCAAAGACTAATCTAAAATTCTCATATTTTTAACTTACAATTTCCACAGTGCAGATTTCGCTCTGGCACAGTTCAGCTTCCTTCGCAGGCTGCTGCTGGTACACGGGCACTGGTCATACTACCGCATCTGCATCCTTCTGCGTTATTTCCTCTACAAAACCACTGCTTTTGCTCTGGTGCACATTTGGTATAGTTTCTACAATGGCTTCAGCGCTCAGGCAGAGCAACTAGGTCACTTAAAACACTTTACACCCACCAACTCCAACCACACTGCAAAAATATCTGTCATTACAGTCAAACTGAGATACGTTTGAGATGTACTGTAACATGTTTGAAGGAAGTCAGATCATTATCAGTAATCAAGATTGAAATCCAAGCGCAATGACTGAGACTGGATAAGCCATACGCAATTATGTCTGTCTTTAGGCAAATTTGTCTAATTGTATGATTTGTGGACATAAAAAGATGATTTAAATTGGTAAGTTGTAGTTTCAATGACATGATGATCTATTAATTTATTTTAAAAAGCATCAAAAAGTGCAGTTTATACATAGAATGATTTGAACACACCTATTCTATAATGAGCATGTTTTTAATTTCTATATTCAAAATAAAGAAAGAGATACAAGTGTCCTGATACCATAATAGAGAAAAAAAAGCCTCATTAAAAGAACTGAATATAAAACCTTAAGTAGTTTGGCACAATGTTGCATTATTGTCATTTTTTCATATATTTTAACCCTTTAACTGTCACCCCCATTTTTGATCATAGACGTGACAGTGCACTATCCAAACTTAAATTGTTATCATTCATGAACGAAAATATTTTGTAATATGATTTTGATGTACCATTTCCATGGTAATGCAATGTCTGATTTTAAAATGGCTTTCACAGGATGAATTTTGAGATTTGAAGCTTTCAATTGATATGTACTTTATGATGATTTCTAAAACGTTATAGGGAAACAGGCAACGAAAAAAGACTTTTTGTGACAAAGTTCAAAACTCCTGTTATGATGTAGATTTTTTAAGGGTGCACTCTTGTCATAAATTAATCTCCTACTGTTCCTACATAATTTGTAACAAAAAACAGCGGTAAAATATTTATTTGGAAGTCTTAGACCTTTCCAACGATATATAGTTTGTCATGATTAGATTAGGATTTAATTGTAATATAGTGAAGTAAACTTAGGGGTCCAGCTGAGGGGACGGGTAACAGTTAAGAGGTTGAAAATATTAATGAAAATAAACTTCCTCATTAAAAAGTTATTGAAACTAAATCCTTATTAAGTAGTTTAAAATTTGCATAATGTCTTTTCTTCTTCATCATCATCATCTTTTTTTAAACAAATCTGCTTAATATTTAAAAAACTTTTTGAGGACTTTATGACAAAGCAAGGCTAGTTAAAATGCTATGTGGTGCAACCAAAAATGTAACAATATTTATACATTAATAGGTCATAATATTTATAAACTATTCATCATGTTAGTATAAATATAGCCTTGTGGGCAGTGTGCCGACATACAACGCCGTTGCGCTATGTGCGTCCTGAGTTCGAATCCCGGCTCGTCCCCGATCCCGCACCCTCTCTCTCTCCCAATTTGCATCCTGTCAACTCTAAACTATCCTGTCACAATAAAAAAAAAAGTGAAAAATAAATAATTTAAAGAACAAATTAATTTTGTCATTTTTGTTACTTTTATTGTAATTTTTTTAACAAAATTGCTAAGTGATTATTAATATTTGAAAAACATTTGACGTTTTATTACAAGGCAAGATTAGTTCTAGTTAACTGCTATGTGGTGCAACTCACCAAAAATGTTAAATTATTTTCATTGTAATTCATATTAATATTTATAAAATAGTCATATATATATATATATACAGTGCCACTAATATTGGCACCCTTGGTAATTATGAGCAAAGGTGGCTGTGAAAATACATCTGCATTGTTTATCCTTTTGATCTTTCTTTAAAAAAAATACAAAATTCTAACCTTTCATTGAAGTAAAACAATGGAAAGTGGGGGGAAACTCACATTATGAAATAAATATTTTTCTCTAGTTCACGTTAGCCACAGTTATTGGCTCCCAATTATTACAACGTTCTTTTCCCAAGATAACAGCTCTGAGTTTTCTTCTATAATGCCTGATGAGTTTGGAGAACACCTGACAAGAGATCAGAGACCATTCCTTCATCCAGAATCTCTCCAGATCCTTCAGATTCCCAGCTCCATGCTGGTGCTTCCCTTCAGTTCACCACACTCATTTTCTACAGGGTTCAGGTCTGAGGACTGAGACAGCCATGGCAGAAGCTTGGTTTTGTGCTCAGTGACACATTTTTGTGTTGATTTGGATGTTTGTTTTTTATCATTGTCTTGATGAAAGATCCAAACATGGTCCATTATAAGATTTCTTACAGAGGCAGTCAGGTTTAGATTTTTTTATCTGTTGGTATTTGATAGAATCCATGAAGCCATGTATCTGAACAAGACGTCCAGGACCTCCGGCAGAAAAACAGGCCCACAACATTAAAGATCCAG
>NW_015664180.1:592907-593341 GCF_001515625.1 Sinocyclocheilus rhinocerous | reverse complement strand
TTTTCCCAAGATAACAGCTCTGAGTTTTCTTCTATAATGCCTGATGAGTTTGGAGAACACCTGACAAGAGATCAGAGACCATTCCTTCATCCAGAATCTCTCCAGATCCTTCAGATTCCCAGCTCCATGCTGGTGCTTCCCTTCAGTTCACCACACTCATTTTCTACAGGGTTCAGGTCTGAGGACTGAGACAGCCATGGCAGAAGCTTGGTTTTGTGCTCAGTGACACATTTTTGTGTTGATTTGGATGTTTGTTTTTTATCATTGTCTTGATGAAAGATCCAAACATGGTCCATTATAAGATTTCTTACAGAGGCAGTCAGGTTTAGATTTTTTTATCTGTTGGTATTTGATAGAATCCATGAAGCCATGTATCTGAACAAGACGTCCAGGACCTCCGGCAGAAAAACAGGCCCACAACATTAAAGATCCAG
>NW_015664180.1:589560-591689 GCF_001515625.1 Sinocyclocheilus rhinocerous | reverse complement strand
CTCAGGACGTAAGACTGGGCCGAAGGTTTACGTTGCAACAAGACAATGACCCTAAGCACACAGCTAAAATAACGAAGGAGTGGCTTCACAACAACTCTGTGACTGTTCTTGAATGGCCCAGCCAGAGCCCTGACTTAAACCCAATTGAGCATCTCTGAAAAATGGTTAAAATGGTTGTCCACCAACGTTTACCATCCAACCTGACAGAACTGGAGAGGATCTGCAAGCAGAGGATCCTTTCTTTTTTAATAAATCTGCAAAAATGTCAACAATTCTGTGTTTTTCTGTCAATATGGGGTGCTGTGTGTACATTAATGAGGAAAAAAAATTAACTTAAATGATTTTAGCAAATGACTGCAATATAACAAAGAGTGAAAAATTTAAGGGGGTCTGAATACTTTCCGTACCCACTGTATATTGTGTGGTTTTACTCCTTCTGATGGATGATTAAGGGAATTTGGCATTTGTGTTCCTCATATTTATAATCCTGTGGAACAGGAAGTCATGGCTGGACAATTTCAGTCACCCTGGTGTGCTACAAAATAGAAAAATAGTAAATATGAATGAATATACTTCAGAGATATTTTACTCATAAAAATTTCTATCATGCATTGGAGAAAAACATTTATTTCATAATGTGAGTTTCCCCCCACTTTCAATTGTTTTATTTCAATTAAAGTTTAGAATTTTGTGAATTTTTTGAATGAAAGGTCAAAAAGATAAATGATGCAGATTTATTTTAACAGCCGTCTTTGCTCATATTTACCAAGGGTGCCAATATTAGTGGGCGGCACTGTATATATATATATATTTTTTAATTATGATCAAGATGTGTCATGTATTAAAGGAAATGTTTAAACATTATCTTTTTACTTGATGGTTACACCACATTATGTTAATTAAATTTGAAACTTTTCTTGGTATAATTTTTCAAAAGTATATAAAACGGCATCAATAAAAGAGTACAATTCTTACCACAGAACTTAGCATGTGTTTTAAACTATATTCTAAACAAAATTCCTTATCGTGTTCCTATATGTCATTGTCCCTATAATTCTCAGTAAGAGTAAGTGTTCTTTTGTTTGCACATAACACGTTCTGACACAATTTTTGTCCTTTTGTCTTTTCCCCAGTCTATATATGAGAGATGGTTTACTAGCCTCTACACATTAACATACAGATCTTTGCCTGTGTCTGGGAATTTGCACTGTCAAAGTAACTTGATTCACAAACCCATTTGATCGACGGCCACAGTATTTACATTAGATGACATGAAGCATCTATGCAAAAACTGAATCAAGAAACTCATCCCAGTGTGGAAATTTGGTTTCTGGTTTCTCCTGTCTTTTCTAGGTTACAAGACCACGTATATTGTAGCATCATTATTTTAGTGTAGTTCTTTTTATATGGTGTCTTGCTCAAGGGAAAGGTTTTAGAAAGGTAATCACCAAGAGTTGGGTTCCCCTGCAGCGCCCCCAAAGGACAGGAGAGTTACAGCAGATTGTCTGAAGAAAGAAGAAGAGAAATGGTGGTATTATTAATTATATTGATAATTAATGATTTTTCAAACTCATGTAACATGGTTAAAGGTCAAGCCAAGGATGTTGCATTGTGGAATATAGTATTCCTTACAGTGATTGTTCCTTACTGCACATTCAGGCAAATCTGGTCCATGTATGCCGAATATTTGCATACTGTGCACAGTGTTCACACTGCATATGCAATATAATACGAATGCTATTCTGAACACATGCAACCATGCTCTTTCCATGAATTATAGAACATCCCACTGATTCAATAATAGCACACCCTTTATGCTGTTTTGACAATAAATGACTCCTCTCCTGCAGGATGTTTTGATGAAAAACAGATTGTTTTATTTAGTCATACTTTGACATAATATTTTCCAGTGATATTTTTTTTAAAGTTTTGCTAACATCCCCACTAAGTTATGAAAATGTTGTTTTTTCTGTTCTCTGAATATTAAAGATGTCCAGTTTTAAAATGTTGTAAAAATGAAATGTTATGGTGACATTATTTTATTGTTTATCATTGTTATCAATTTACTTTTGAATGTTCTTTGAATGTTCTTAAAAAACAATAAATGAGCTTCCAGCTAAAATGTTTTT
>NW_015664180.1:581074-589483 GCF_001515625.1 Sinocyclocheilus rhinocerous | reverse complement strand
AAGATCCAAACATGGTCCATTATAAGATTTCTTACAGAGGCAGTCAGGTTTAGATTTTTTATCTGTTGGTATTTGATAGAATCCATGAAGCCATGTATCTGAACAAGACGTCCAGGACCTCCGGCAGAAAAACAGGCCCACAACATTAAAGATCCAGCAGTATATTTAACCGTGGGCATGGGGTACTTTTTATCCCTGTGTGCACCAAACCCATCTGGTGGGTTTGCTGCCAGAAAGCTTTTTTTTATGTTTCATCTGACCATAGAAGCCAGTCCCGTTCGAAGTTCCAGTCGTGTCTGATAACAGAATATGCTGGAGATTGTTTTTGGATGAGCCAGGAGTTTTTACTTAAAACCCATTTGAACCACATGTTGTAATGTAGGGGTGATGTAGGGACGGTTTGATATTTTTTAGGCTTTCTGACCCCAAGATTCAACTACTCTCTGCAATTCTCCAGCTGTGATCCTTGGAGAGTCTTTGGCCACTCAAACTCTCCTCCTCACCGTGCATTATATATCGTGCGATATAGACACACGTCCTCTTCCAGGCAGATTTGTAACATCTTTAGTTGATTGGAACCTCTTAATTACTGCCCTGATGGTGGAAATAGGGATTTTCAATGCTTTAGCTAGTTTCTTACAGCCACTTTCTATTTTGTGAAGCTCATATGATCATATTTACCAAGGGTGCCAATATTAGTGGGCGGCACTGTATATATATATATATTTTTTAATTATGATCAAGATGTGTCATGTATTAAAGGAAATGTTTAAACATTATCTTTTTACTTGATGGTTACACCACATTATGTTAATTAAATTTGAAACTTTTCTTGGTATAATTTTTCAAAAGTATATAAAACGG
Source organism: Sinocyclocheilus rhinocerous (assembly GCF_001515625.1). Taxonomy (NCBI): domain Eukaryota; kingdom Metazoa; phylum Chordata; class Actinopteri; order Cypriniformes; family Cyprinidae; genus Sinocyclocheilus; species Sinocyclocheilus rhinocerous. The sequence goes on along the minus strand of NW_015664180.1, from coordinate 588,619 downwards.
CATCAATAAAAGAGTACAATTCTTACCACAGAACTTAGCATGTGTTTTAAACTATATTCTAAACAAAATTCCTTATCGTGTTCCTATATGTCATTGTCCCTATAATTCTCAGTAAGAGTAAGTGTTCTTTTGTTTGCACATAACACGTTCTGACACAATTTTTGTCCTTTTGTCTTTTCCCCAGTCTATATATGAGAGATGGTTTACTAGCCTCTACACATTAACATACAGATCTTTGCCTGTGTCTGGGAATTTGCACTGTCAAAGTAACTTGATTCACAAACCCATTTGATCGACGGCCACAGTATTTACATTAGATGACATGAAGCATCTATGCAAAAACTGAATCAAGAAACTCATCCCAGTGTGGAAATTTGGTTTCTGGTTTCTCCTGTCTTTTCTAGGTTACAAGACCACGTATATTGTAGCATCATTATTTTAGTGTAGTTCTTTTTATATGGTGTCTTGCTCAAGGGAAAGGTTTTAGAAAGGTAATCACCAAGAGTTGGGTTCCCCTGCAGCGCCCCCAAAGGACAGGAGAGTTACAGCAGATTGTCTGAAGAAAGAAGAAGAGAAATGGTGGTATTATTAATTATATTGATAATTAATGATTTTTCAAACTCATGTAACATGGTTAAAGGTCAAGCCAAGGATGTTGCATTGTGGAATATAGTATTCCTTACAGTGATTGTTCCTTACTGCACATTCAGGCAAATCTGGTCCATGTATGCCGAATATTTGCATACTGTGCACAGTGTTCACACTGCATATGCAATATAATACGAATGCTATTCTGAACACATGCAACCATGCTCTTTCCATGAATTATAGAACATCCCACTGATTCAATAATAGCACACCCTTTATGCTGTTTTGACAATAAATGACTCCTCTCCTGCAGGATGTTTTGATGAAAAACAGATTGTTTTATTTAGTCATACTTTGACATAATATTTTCCAGTGATATTTTTTTTAAAGTTTTGCTAACATCCCCACTAAGTTATGAAAATGTTGTTTTTTCTGTTCTCTGAATATTAAAGATGTCCAGTTTTAAAATGTTGTAAAAATGAAATGTTATGGTGACATTATTTTATTGTTTATCATTGTTATCAATTTACTTTTGAATGTTCTTTGAATGTTCTTAAAAAACAATAAATGAGCTTCCAGCTAAAATGTTTTTTAAAAAAAACTTTTCGTGATCGATGTATAAATAAAGTTCTTCTGCTAATGTTTTAAAACATTGTTAAAGATACAAATGAACAGAACAAAAGTTCTGTCAAAATTACTGGAAGAATGTTAGACAAAGTTCTGAGAAAGTTTCCTGTTAGCTGGGTAAAACATAAAAATCTGTTGCTATTGTAATTGTATTTTCATTATTCATTTAATCTATGATTTACTAGTAATTACCTCACTAAACTGGTTTCTTTCAAATTATTACACAGCTCTCTGGAATCTTGATTCTGATAGTCACTGACAATTCTGAGGTGTATTATTCCCCGATAACAACCGGTAAAAGTACACATTAACATACAGATCTTCGCCTGTGTCTGGGAATTTACTAATTACCTCACTAAACTGTTTTTATTTCAAATTATTAAGGCTCTCTGGAATACTTGATTCTGATAGTCACTGACAATTCCGAGGTGTATTATTCCCCGATAACAACCGGTAAAACACAGGCTCATCCAGGTAGGCTACTACAAGTCATCTTTCGACTGTTAGTAATTATGCCTGTATCACTCCATTGTCACTGACCAAAATTTTGTGTCTAATTATTTACTTTTGTGGCAAACAAACAACCGGCTGCATATTATCCCAGTAACTTGATTCACAAACCCATTTGATTGCATACTTAAGTGAGCATGATCGATGGCCACAACATTTACATTAGATGACATGAAGCATCTATGCAAAAACTGAATCAAGAAACTCATCCCAGTGTGGAAATTTGGTTTCTGGTTTCTCCTGTCTTTTCTAGGTTACAAGACCACGTATATTGTAGCATCATTATTTTAGTGTAGTTCTTTCTATCCATACTCACCCATATGTTTGCTTTCTCACCAAACATCTTTTCCTTACAGTTGTCATGAACTTGATGAACATATTTCCCTGCCTCTCTTCTTTATTTTGTATAGTACAGTCAGAACACATGAAGTTTGGCTTACTGTATTTGTGCAGCTGTCATCACCTCAATAGTCAATTTCCTTGCCACAGAGCTTTAGCATGTAGTTTCATTAGCTATTCTCACAATGTTTCTTGTATAGATCCACACAGGCCCGGCTCCAGAATCAAATCACAGAGGGTGCTTCTTAAATTAGTGAGGGTGCTCTAACTATATATATATATATAACTATATATATACAGTATATGCTGTCAGACGATTAATCGTGTTTAATCGCATCCAAAATAAGTTTTTGTTTACGTAATATATATGACGATTCCGAGGTGTGTTATTTCCGATAACAACCGGTAAACTACACATTAACATACAGATCTTTGCCTGTGTCTGGGAATTTACTAATTACCTCACTAAACTGTTTTTCTTTCAAATTATTAAGGCTCTCTGGAATACTTGATTCTGCTAGTCACTGACGATTCCGAGGTGTGTTATTCCCCGATAACTATGGTAAAACACAGGCTCATCCAGGTAGGCTACTACGAGTCATCTTTCGACCGTTAATTATGCCTGTATCACTCCATTGTCGCTGATCAAAGTTTCGTGTCTAATTTACTTTTGTGGCAAGCAGCCGTGTAATAATCTGCAATAACAACCGGCTGCATATTATCCCAGCTAATATTTGTCGATCCGCTCATGAAACTAGCGCCACTTTACTACAAAGGCCCTTTCACACCAAGAACGATAACTATAAAGATAATGTAACAAATGTGGGGGATTATTCATTTTGATTGGCTTTGATCTTGCCTACATGAACTTTACACCGTGTCTACACCTGACGCAACAGTTGTCGTGTCGCGCCGCGCCGCAACAGCTAAAGTCTGTCTACACTGGAGCGACAAAGCAACTGTTGAAAATCATTTGAAATTTGTGTCAGTAAGTCATAAATAGAACGCAGCAGCAGTACTGTCGGGAATTTGTCGCGCCGCATCCAGTGTAGACAGCATAATAGGTTCTATTGTATTTTGTCGCGTTGCAGTGACACGGTGTTATGCAGCGCATTCTCTTTCCTATGGACTGAAGGATCACGATTTTGATTGTGCTGTGTGACCACTAGAGGCAGTGCAGTGTTGGAGTGCCACTGGTGTATCGCCGTTTGCTCTAGCAAAGACATACAGAGTTAATGTTTGTTGAATCTACTGTGATGTCTACTTAAATGATGCTCCTTTTCTAATAAATTGTCTTGTTACTTGAGAAGAACTGGTGGTATGACGTACCCTCTGTCCTCCATATAGGTCTGGTATAACCCCCTCTTAAATAAAAACGAGAGGTTTATTACAATAACTATAAAGATAAATATTAGCGTCCGCTATCGTCTGTTTATTCTCAGCGCATGCTCGTCTAAATTCGAGCTGGTGACCGCAGGATTGATTATGATTGGCTGTCAATATTTTTATCGTTCATCAGCTGGAAAAAAAAAAGTTCTGAAAGTGATTCCAACAATATCGTTTCTCTGTGCTTTTATCGTTATAGTTGTGGTGTGGACTCTGCTATTCTTTAATATTGAGAACGATTTTTACACCTAGCCTATGTCTTTATCGTTATCTTTATAGTTATCATTCCTGGTGTGAACGGGCCAACGATAACTGTAAAGATAACGATAGCGTCCACATCAATTGTTCTGTTTATTGTACGCGCTGCAGTAAAGTCTACACTATCATTCACAGTTGAGAAAGTGTTTCCAGCGATGTCGTTTCTCTGTCCTTAGTGGTGGCACTGGCACTCTCTTGAATTGATCGTAATTAGCCTAATGGCCCTTAATTTACACCACAGACTTTCGTTCTCGAATGGGATCTAATGGGACCTAGATATTAGGCCTATTGTTTTTCATAGATACATTAAAACACAAACTGCTTTCCCTTTCCTGTCCTGTTCTCTCACATTACTCCCGTCATTTTTTCTCTCCTCCTCTTATTTTCCCACCTGTGCTGCTGCATATCGAGTTCCAGCCCCCTCCTTTACCTGGAGCGAATTTGCACAAATTCCCCAGCCGCGCATTTGAGAGGGAGGAGATCGGGAGAGGGAGGAGATAGAGCAGGAAAGAATGAGGTTTGAGAGGAGTTTATCCTTAAACACAACATCCAGAGGTAAACAGAAGCGCGAGAAAGAGAGACGGGATTCAACAAATGCGCTAACATATCCATGAAGCTCAAGGGTTGGTTGGCGCGAGGAACACCTGGAACTGTGATTTACCTGGATGAGACGCTGGGGAGAAGAGCGCGGAGAGTGAGCCCTTTGGGATCTGCTAGCAAGGAACAAAAACCAGTAAGCAGGTGAAGTGGTTTGTAGGTGAAACTCCCAAGTGTTCACAGTTTAGCACTTTGTTTTATTAATCTAACATGGCACTGAGTGTTACTGTATCTCTTTCTCTGGATGGAATGTGTCGTTCCCAAGCACCGGAATAGGACAGGTGATGCTAATATAGATATTCCTCAGCGTTCACATGCTTTTGTTTATATTTCATCGTGTGCATTTACGATGTCATCCAGAAAAAAGCGCTGTGGTTTAATTTTCTTAATGCACCAGGTAATAGTTCTGTAAAAATATATTAATTTATTCATAAATGTATTTATGTCGCATGCCATTTGATTAATACTTTTTAAATATTTTAATTTATATTTATAAACAACTATATAGTCTTATTTTATTCATATCATTGGTGTATTTTGTTCTTTTAAAAATACAATTAAATTATATATTATGACATTTACATATGTTATAATATATAATCTGCTAGTTGCGAAGACTCTCACTGTCTATTTGTTTCAGGTCAACATGGTAACAGTATAATGAATGACAGATTTCATGCAAGTGCTTCAAGACTGGTCACTGCCAAGTGACCTCTGTTAATATGGGTTTCATCCTTCATTTCCAGAACAGACTGTCTCTGTGCATTACTCCATCATGGCCGACAGCAAGACAGAAAGAGGTTTGTATTACTGACATGCTTTTATCTTTCAAGCAGCATACTGTATATTTAATTATTTCATTAAATTCATATCCCTTATATGCAGTGATCCAGCGGGTCCAAAGCAAATTTAACCAAAATCTGGTATATAATTTATGATGTATATAATTTATAATGGCATAATTATAAATATATATATATATATATATATATATATATATATACACACAAACAAACATACATACATACACACGCATGCGCACACACTTAAATTACATTTTTCTTGCCAAATGTTAACAGTTATGTTAGGCCAACATCTGAGTATTTCTTCAAAACTTTTTTTTTTTGTATTTTTGGAAGCTGATTTGAAGTCTTCATTTTGTATCAGCTTGAAAATATATCTTTTTTTTTTTCAGTGTTCCAATGCTTGTTTTGTTTGCTTGTTTTTCCCTGAAAAGTCTTTGTATTTGTCTTTATAGAATGTTGCTGTTATGAAATGTGGAAAAAATGACAATTTATTCCACACAGCAATTTTGAGTGTTTGGACTTAATGTCATTAACAATATGATGCTATAGTGTCCATAATTCACACATCGCATGCTAAAGTAATTACAGTAGGAATAACAATCTGTAAACCACTCCAGAAAATTGTGTTAAATGTTTGTATAATACAAGCATTTAATCAACATAAAATAAAAAAATTAAACATAATATTAAACATAAAATTAAATGTTTTTCATATTTCTCACTATTTAGTGTAAAACATGTCTAATTAGGGCATTAAACATGCATTATTAATTATTTAATTAATCTAATGAACGTATTTTTTCATGCAAATAATTACAAACAAAATTATTTATTTTTAAAATATAAAAAATATATATATATTGCCTTTTGAAATTTTCTTTCCTTATACAAATGCTCATTTTAGATGAAAATTTCAGATGGCACTTAGAGGCTTTTGCATCTGAACTCTTCATATATATATATATTCATTTATTCATTTATTTAGCAATACATTTATTTGTGAAGTTTTCCATCTCAAGGCTGAAGATGAACTAGATTTGGGTGTGTGTGTTTAGTACTGGCAGAAAAAAAGCAGTAATATTTCAGGCACACAATTTAAAAACATGTTGGGTGGAATTGTCTCTTATGATAAGATGTGGCTCAGAATTTTCATTCTTGTAAAATGATACATTTCTAACTCTGAAAGTTTTGGATGACATGATGTTCTATTATCTTTTCTCAGGACTCAAATGGGAGGTTCGTGCCAACGAGCGTTATTTTCATCGGTCCTGTCGCCGCAAGTCTTTCCTGTGTTTCCGCTGGGGGCGTTATGCTGTACGTGAGAAACGTTTTGATTCATATTGTCTGGAGAGAAGTAGTTATGGAAGCATTAAACAACATTTGATACCTTTGGGCTGCCACACATATGTTGATGTTTCCAGTGGTGTGACAGCAAGTACCCAGTTTTATTCGTTAGTTTAACACTTTCCTAATGGGTTTTGTTTCCAGGACAATGTGGTGCGGAGCTACAAATACACCCCTCTGACATTTTTGCCCCTTAACCTGTATGAACAGTTCCAGCGAACGGCGAATCTTTTCTTCCTACTTATTGTGGTCTTGCAGGTTTGTGGGTTTTATTTCGCATTTCTGTGGCAGAAAGATTCACGATGCTAATTCACGTTTAAATGCCAAACCCAGTTATTTGACTAGCACATTTTTCCTACGAATACTGAACTAGAATGGCCACCTTGAACTCATGATGAATGAAGCATGCTCTTTTGCAAATAGTGAGTCAAAAACACCTGCTGTTTGAAAAAGACTTTTACATAGACATGGCTAAAAACACCCTCTTACAATAAATAAGATAAATGAGAAATCATAAAAACATCAGTTAGATTGTATAGGGTAAATATTTGAGTTTCAATTCATAAATCTTGGGAGTACTTAACTTATTATTGGCAATGCTATGGTTTATTCTTGACCCCATTTGAGTCTGTACTGGAAATGGCATAATAAATTGGCTCTATAGGACACGTTATATCTTCAATTTTCCAGTATAATCTGGCCATTTTGTGTAAATGTGCTCATATTTTTATGTTTCAAATATGCAAATGCTTGTAGGCTATAAAGTATATTTTATAAAGATCTTAAGCTGTGTGATCATATATATATATGAAAAGATCCACAGTTCTTCATTGAGTTGATTGGAAATTGTGCAGAATGTTAAATATTTTTTATTTATTTTACATCATTTTGTTTCTTTGTTTTAAAGTTTTCAAACTATTCACCCAATATACTGTTGGGTGATTTCCAACTTGATATAAATAATATCATAGTAATTGATTAATATTTATTAATTTATTATTTATAATAATCCAGTATAAGTGTATTAAATTACATATAATTTATTAATAATAATATTCTGAAATAAATTTGTGAATGTGTGAATATTAAC
>NW_015664180.1:567564-579846 GCF_001515625.1 Sinocyclocheilus rhinocerous | reverse complement strand
ATACTATAAGGACAAAAGTATTGGGTATTGGGACACCCCCTTCTAATGAACAGGTTTGACTACTTTAGTAATTTCCATGAGTACAAATCTTAATGTTTAAGCATATAATGCTATTCTAGGGAATTGTGTGCTTCTAATTTTATAGCAACAGTTTGGACAGGACCATTTTCTATTCAGTCATGACAATGCCTCTGTGTAAGGCAAGGTTCAAAAAGAAATGATCGATTCAGTCAGTGTGGAAGAACTTGACTGGTCTGCAGAAAGCCAAGTCCTAATCCCAGCTGAACACCTCTGGTGTGACTTTAAATCCAGACCTTGAGCCAAAAACTCATCACCAAACACCTGTGCTTGGTGAGTCTATCATTCATGTCATTCTCTCAATCGATGCTTTTAAACTACTTTCACTTACATAGAAGTCTGAAGACCAGCCATATCTCAGTTTTCAGCCATTTTCCCCTCACTCCCACATCTATCTATCACGCTCCCTCTGCTCCCACGTCTCACAGGGCAGACGACGTAGTGATGGACAAATTAACCGGCGCCCATGTGACATTCTCACTCCTGAGGGGTGAGTAATGCTGTCAGGGGCCTGGAAAGCTCAGAAACAAAACAAACACATCATCATCAACCGAATTTAGATTTACAGAGAATCTCTTCCTCTTAAATATCTCCCTTGCAGCTTCAAAACTGTTAAGTGGAAAGATGTACGTGTTGGTGACATTCTCCAGGTTCATAAGGACCAGATCATACCTGTGAGTGTGTGTATCTGTGTTTCTAACCCAGCAGCCAAAAATGTATTTGGACACACAAGTCACACTTAAATATGAATTTCATTGCATTAGATACCAATACCAAACTTTCTGATCTCATTTTGGTCTCAAAGTGACTTTTAGTGGATCTATGAAGTTATCTCCCCACTTAAGATCAACTGCAAACAAGTTTAGCTAATGCTAACAACCCTAAAGTTTGTTCTGTTGTTTATCCCAGGCAGATTTGCTCCTCCTTTGCAGCACTGAGCCACACAGCCTTTGCTACGTAGAAACAGCAGACATCGATGGGTAAGAGCATCTCCTTCTGGACACACAGCAGAGCTGACTGACTAGCATTCCCACTGCAGATATGAAAGCTGGTCACATTTACATGTTCGGTTATACTAAAAATAACAAAATACTTTATTGTTAGGAAACCAGTTACAATTTGAAACTTTAAATTTATAGACATTTTCAGAAAGAAATTTACCTGTCAAGAGTGTGTTGACAGTCTGTGTAGTTAGATGAGGTGGCTTCGACAGTTACAGATTTGAAAAACAAAAAGGCGGGAATAAAGAACCTTAAACTATTTCAACAACAACAACAAAAAGGATTCTTCAGGCTCATATGGTTCTAAATAGAACTGTTAATGTGTAATCTATGTGTAGAGAAACTTCTTTAAATACACCAAATATACCATGTTGTGGAAGATTAGCTCCAGTGCTAATGTAGCATGTTTGCATTGTTCTTACACTCTATTATTCTGCTGTTTGCAGAGAAACCAACTTGAAGTTTCGCCAGGCTCTGAGTGTAACTCATACTGAGTTGAATGGCGATTCAGTTAAGCAAAACCTGGCAGCCTTTGATGGTTTGTATGGACTCGCAAACATTGGAGTCATTCATTTGTAGTGACCAGAAGATAAGCTTTCTATTCATTTCTTTGACTCTTTCTCTCTCTCCTTTTTTTTTTTACCTTAGGTATTGTGTGGTGCGAAGAACCAAACGGTAATTTGCATTCCTTCAAAGGTGAGTTACATTGGAAAGGAGAGCGCCACCTTCTGGACACAGACCACCTGCTCCTTCGAGGGACTGTGCTGCGAAACACGGACATAGTTTATGGATTAGCCATATACACAGGTAAATAAAATCTGTGCTATTTGTAGCCTAAACACTACCAGTCCTGTGCAGACCTATTGTTTCAAATGGCCTTGTTTAACAGATGAAAAATTAAATGTTTTTCTTTGACCATAACAGGCTCAGATAGTAAAATTCTGCAAAACTGTGGAAAACTGAAACTGAAGAAAACTCAAGTGGAAATACTACTAAACAAAACTGTGTTGGTGGTAAGAGAGAGAACGAAACTGTATAACTTTGCATCAACTATTATCTTAAAATTAAAACTATTAACATGAATGGCCTGAATAGTAGCTTTTTTAAGTTCATTGACTGTGCAATCACTCGTTGACCTTCTTAGCTGTATATAACAATTCAAATCATATGCAAATATCATATATAATTAGTTAGAGTGATCTTACTACATTTGATTAATTGTAGTAGTAAGAAATACTTTTAAATTTTTTTACTCATTAAAAGCTCATTTTAATGATCAAAAATATAACTGTGAAGACCTCCATTCCTTTTTTTATTTAGGCTAATTTTTTAGCTTGTTAGTTTTTTTATTTGTGTATATTTGTATTATACATTTATTTTATTTATATTTTAAAAATCTATTTATACTATTTATTTTTATTTTTTTATGTTCATAAGGACCAGATCATACCTGTGAGTGTGTGTATCTGTGTTTCTAACCCAGCAGCCAAAAATGTATTTGGACACACAAGTCACACTTAAATATGAATTTCATTGCATTAGATACCAATACCAAACTTTCTGATCTCATTTTGGTCTCAAAGTGACTTTTAGTGGATCTATGAAGTTATCTCCCCACTTAAGATCAACTGCAAACAAGTTTAGCTAATGCTAACAACCCTAAAGTTTGTTCTGTTGTTTATCCCAGGCAGATTTGCTCCTCCTTTGCAGCACTGAGCCTTGCTACGTATGCTACGTAGAAACAGCAGACATCGATGGGTAAGAGCATCTCCTTCTGGACACACAGCAGACTAGCATTCCTAGCATTCCCACTGCAGATATGAAAGCTGGTCACATTTACATGTTCGGTTATACTAAAAATAACAAAATACTTTATTGTTAGGAAACCAGTTACAATTTGAAACTTTAAATTTATAGACATTTTCAGAAAGAAATTTACCTGTCAAGAGTGTGTTGACAGTCTGTGTAGTTAGATGAGGTGGCTTCGACAGTTACAGATTTGAAAAACAAAAAGGCGGGAATAAAGAACCTTAAACTATTTCAACAACAACAACAAAAAGGATTCTTCAGGCTCATATGGTTCTAAATAGAACTGTTAATGTGTAATCTATGTGTAGAGAAACTTCTTTAAATACACCAAATATACCATGTTGTGGAAGATTAGCTCCAGTGCTAATGTAGCATGTTTGCATTGTTCTTACACTCTATTATTCTGCTGTTTGCAGAGAAACCAACTTGAAGTTTCGCCAGGCTCTGAGTGTAACTCAGAGTGAGTTGAATGGCGATTCAGTTAAGCAAAACCTGGCAGCCTTTGATGGTTTGTATGGACTCGCAAACATTGGAGTCATTCATTTGTAGTGACCAGAAGATAAGCTTTCTATTCATTTCTTTGACTCTTTCTCTCTCTCTTTTTTTTTTTTACCTTAGGTATTGTGTGGTGCGAAGAACCAAACGGTAATTTGCATTCCTTCAAAGGTGAGTTACATTGGAAAGGAGAGCGCCACCTTCTGGACACAGACCACCTGCTCCTTCGAGGGACTGTGCTGCGAAACACGGACATAGTTTATGGATTAGCCATATACACAGGTAAATAAAATCTGTGCTATTTGTAGCCTAAACACTACCAGTCCTGTGCAGACCTATTGTTTCAAATGGCCTTGTTTAACAGATGAAAAATTAAATGTTTTTCTTTGACCATAACAGGCTCAGATAGTAAAATTCTGCAAAACTGTGGAAAACTGAAACTGAAGAAAACTCAAGTGGAAATACTACTAAACAAAACTGTGTTGGTGGTAAGAGAGAGAACGAAACTGTATAACTTTGCATCAACTATTATCTTAAAATTAAAACTATTAACATGAATGGCCTGAATAGTAGCTTTTTTAAGTTCATTGACTGTGCAATCACTCGTTGACCTTCTTAGCTGTATATAACAATTCAAATCATATGCAAATATCATATATAATTAGTTAGAGTGATCTTACTACATTTGATTAATTGTAGTAGTAAGAAATACTTTTAAATTTTTTTACTCATTAAAAGCTCATTTTAATGATCAAAAATATAACTGTGAAGACCTCCATTCCTTTTTTTATTTAGGCTAATTTTTTAGCTTGTTAGTTTTTTTATTTGTGTATATTTGTATTATACATTTATTTTATTTATATTTTAAAAATCTATTTATACTATTTATTTTTATTTTTTTATATATTTTTATTTTTAGATTTGTGTTTTTATTTTTTTAGTTTAATTTTTAATTTTTTTAAGTTTTCTTTATGTATTAACACACTTGTCTGTATGAATGTTTCTTATGAATCTGTCTGAAAATGTTCCCCATCTAACTCAGTTTTTATCATGTTTCAGATTCTGCTGTTCATGCTAACAACAGCTCTTCTCCTGGCTGTGGGCGCTGGGCTTTTTGAGCACAGGGTTTCCCCTCAGTACGACGTTGTCACGGTCTTGCAGCGTGATTCGTCTCCTGCCTACCTGGGATTCCTCTCCTTCTGGGGCTACATCATTTTGCTTAGTCCTTCTATGCCCATGTCTCTTTATATAACGTAACACCAGCTCTCCATATTCTGATTATGCCTTTTTTAACATTTAGTTTGTTATCTTTTAATATTTCGCTCACTGTTTCATTGTCTCGCACCAGATTTGAAGTGATCCACATGGTGCACTGTCTCCTGATTGGCTGGGATGTTGAGATGTACTGGGAGGACAATAACAGCCCCGCTCAGGCCCGTACAACCACCCTGAATGAGGAATTGGGTCAGGTGGGCCACCTGCTCAGCGACAAGACCGGCACTCTAACACAAAACCGCCTGCTTTTTCGTCAGTGCTTCATCGCCGGACACATTTATGGTCTGTTAATTTCTTTGACGCTCTTTTCAGCCTTCTGTACTTTATAATGTCACTAATGATGAGTGTATGTTTATTCAGGTGATATGTCAAAGGAACTAAAGGTAAGAAGTAATACATTCATTTATTACTGTTCTAATGTACAGACCTAGTCAAAGTTGATACATTTCATTTTTTGATTTCAACAAGCCGCTAGACTTAAGCTGGAACCGGTTTTCCTGTGGTGGACTGAAGTTTTCCGACCAGCGGTTGGTTGACAAGCTGTGTGAACGGAGCAGCCCTGAGTGCCAAGAGTTCCTCACAGCTCTGGCCCTTTGCCACACTGTCATGAGCGAGTGGAGGGATGGTTAGTAGAAATTATATTTATTCAGTTCTGGCATTATTGTAATTGTTAGGACATAAGGAAGGGGAATGATGAAAATACAGCTGCAAAATGCAATTACAGGGCCATAAATTATAGCATTTATAACTTTTGACCAGCAGGGGGCCCCAAAGTTGTTGTTTTTTTGGACCCTCATTTGGACATTGGTCCCAATGTAAAAGCCTCACACATTCACAGCTTCATTTAAAAAATTGTTTAAAAGTTTATAGCGCAGGTTAAATGTTGTCAACAAAAACCTACACTACGGTTCAAAGGTTTTGGGTCAGGACAGGTGTTTTTGAAAGAAGTTTCTAATGCTCACCAAGGCTGCATTTATTAAAGGAAAAATACAGTAAAAGCAGTAATATTGTGAAATGTTATTACAGTTTAAAATAACTGTTTTCTATTTAAAAAAATGTTAAAATGTAATTTATTCCTGTGATGCAAAGCTGAATTTTCAGCATCATTCCTCCAGTCTTCAGTGTCACATGATCCTTCAGAAATCATTCTAATATGCCGATTTAGTGCTCAAGAAACCTCAAACTTCAACTTCAGACCTCAAAACAGCAGTGTAAACGCAACTTTTAAGCTCTTGGTAGCGCTAGAAGGCTTGAAAGGCTTTAAGAATTTTAATAAAATGGTCATAGTGAAGTTAGATCTTCCTTTTTGACACAAGCCAGAAGAAAAATAAGAAGAAAAGTTAAAAAAGAAGTGCCTACAAATTTTTGATGGTTTACCACGAAAGAATGGATGCCAAATGGAATACCGCACCATAAAATGGAGACCAGGCAAAATCATAGGAATGTGTATTTTACTTTTTTTTTTTTAAATACAGGTTTGCCTCATTACCAGGCTGCCTCTCCGGATGAGGAAGCTCTGGTGTGTGCAGCGCGGGAGCTCGGCTGGGTGTTTCTCTCCCGTACACGAGAAACCCTCACCATCAGTGAGATGGGCCTCACGCGAAACTATCAGCTCCTGGCCCTCCTGGACTTCACCAGCAAGAGGAGACGCATGTCAGTACTGGGTGAGTTTCATCAACTGCTCCTAAAGAGATAGTTCACCCAAAAATGAAAATTCTGTCATCATTTACTCATGCCGTTCCAAACTTGTTAGACGACTTTTCTTCTGTGAAACACAAAAGATGATATATTAAAGAATGTTTTTGTCTATATAATGACTGGACCCAACTGACTTCGACTGTATTGGCAAAAAAACATCACTCTTACCTTTTGGGTTTGTTCTTTTCAAATTTCTAAAATATCGTGACGTTGAAGCCCAAGGCTTCAGTTCTGCCGTGAACACTTAAAGAGTTTGCGTACAGCCAAACACATAGGCTTTCAAAGTTTATTAGTGCAAAAAGGCGCATGTGTGAATTGAGTGAAGTCAAGCTGTATGAATGTACAGTATGAATGTACTATGCTGATGATGAAATTCATGCTGTGCAAGGTACATAAGATATGTGTAAAAACCATATTAACAATGGGTTAATGTATGGGTTTGTGTAGTGCGGGACCCTAGAGGACAGTTGAAGCTGTACTGTAAAGGTGCAGATATTGTTGTTCTGGAAAGGCTTCAAACGGACCGGCCACTTCAGGAGAGCACCGAGAGAGCTCTAGAGGTGAGGCGACTTTAAAGGTCCATCCATTGTTATAATCATTCTGAAATGCCAAAGTCCGTCATCCATATGATTTGGTTTAGAACGGTCTCACAAAATTACTTTCCCAAACATCATCTGCCTTCGAATGCAAGATAGCATGGCAGAGTTTGCTATTGCATTTCATCTGCACACTAAGGCGCAAGTCATTTATTATGTAGGAAAAAGAGCCACAGGCTTCCTTGTTGCAGCAACTTTAATTTGTATTATTAATAATTAGCACCAGGAAGTGGCAATTTTGTTCTCTTGAACACAATGGATGGAAACCATGCTTTATTCACAAATGTTTTATGCAATATTCACATTTTCTGCATAAGATAAATTCACAACATTGGATGGAAAATGAATAGTTATTGACAGCTAATCAGAATCTATTCAACTTTAAAGAGCTTGAGAGCATTTAAAGGGATCGTGAACTGGCTTCATTATTTTGTACTGTTCTCTGAGGTCCCCTTATAATTTTATAAAGATTTTTACATCAAAAAACATATTTTTCTGTCCTGTTTAACTCCCCCATTTGAACCCTCTGTTTGAATAGACATGGTGGATCGTAGACTCGGAAGTAAACGCCCACTGCTATGATTGGCTAACACTTGTGTATGTTTGACAGCCTACATTCTTCATAGATGGACACTGTTGTGATTTAGATCAAAAACGTTTAAATACTCAAACGATCTGTAAGAAAAGACAAAGCAATAGTGATCACAAAACAGTTACTCACTTGTGTTGAGACATTACGGTCGGATCCAATATAGTTGGCACAGCATCGTCTTTGTTTCAATCTTTTTGAAAATCCCGCGTCGAATTGTGCCTTGTTTGTAAACGAATCTGCGTTAAAATGAAGTGAACAAAGGACCAAGTTCTTACTTACGCGGTCTGGATCTTCATTAAAAATAAAGTTCATCCACTCTTTCCTAAGGTTGGGATCAGAAGGAAGACAATTCAACGACTGTTTTTCCACAACTTGGCACTGCAGAGCATCGTCTTGTCTTCAGAGCCATCTTTATTGTTTGGTTGGTTTCTGCATAGACCTGTGCTTTCGCCTCTCGTTATTTACACTACATGTGTGAATCGGTGGGCGGGGCTAAACAGGCAGTGATGTATAAGCAGGTGTTGATCTTCTGCGGAGGCGGTGTTTATCCACACTAATACATTATAGTCGTACATTCCACAAGCTGTCATTTTGGCAGATTGGCTTCAATATAAGCTGTTTTTAGACTAACGAGAAAGTTTCGAGTTCTGAAACTTACAGGATGTTTTTATAGTACAATGACCTCTTATATGTCAAAATATCAAGGGAATTTTGGTTTCTCAGTTCATGACCCCTTTAAAGTAGCAGATGATATAACTGCACCATGCTTATCATGAATTAAACAACGTTGTTGTGTGTGGGTGTGGATGCTAATATAATTATCTTCATAGTTATCGTTATTGGTGTGAAAGGAAAATGGTTGAGTATGAGTTTACGTATGAGGCATTTGTTGATGTCTTTGGATGTGTGTGCGGTTGGCAGCTGTTCGCTCAGAGCTGTCTGAGGACTCTGTGTGTGGCGGTGCGCTCAGTTCCTGAAGCCCTGTGGACAGAGTGGAGCCGCACCCTCAGTCAGGCGGCCACATCGACGGGTAACCAGGAGACCGCGCTCGAAGAGATATATGATCAAATGGAAAAAGACTTAACGGTACTCAAAGGGAGTTATTATGAAACACTAATTGTCTCTGGAGTCAACTTTAGGACGGTAGATTATCGAAAGCATGTAGCATTCTGTTATTAAACAATCCTGTTTGTGTAGCTGTTGGGCGTGACTGCCATTGAGGATCGTCTCCAGGAAGGTGTCCCCGAGACCATCGCCACCCTGAGGAGGGCGGGGTTGAAGGTGTGGGTGCTGACGGGAGACAAAACAGGTGCCATTTCAGCATATGTATAAGCTGGTTTCAAGAACCTAAAGCAGTAAATTAAAACAAATTTACGCTGTTTGCTACTTCTTCCCAACAGAAACGGCTGTGAATGTGGGATATGCCTGCAAACTTATGGATCCAGACACGACCCTAATTCAAGGGGAGGAGCTTAGGTCAGAAAATACAGGCATACACTCTAAAAAATGCTGGGTTAAAAAGGGACAACCCCGGCTATTGGGTTGTTTTGACCGAGCGTTTGGGTTCAAAACAACCCAACCGCTGGGTCAAAACAACCCAATAGCTGGGTTTGTCCCTTTTTAATCCAGCGCTGGGTTATATTTAACCCAGCATTTTTAAGAGTGTATCATTAACATTTCTACAATCGGAGATTATTCGAATCAGCTGTTACTGTGACAAGCACCCAATTTGCAAACTACCCATACTAAATAATGTAAAATTTAGTATTAATGTGCCCCACATCACAGTTTGTTGAAACAAAGAGTGAAAAATTTAAGGGGGTCTGAATACTTTCCGTACCCACTGTAATTAATTAAATGTATATTATTATTAATAATAATAATGATGTGATGATGATTATTAAATCATAATTATATTATGTAATAATTTAAATAAAATGAAATGTTTAATAATAATAATAATTATTATTATTATTATTATTAATATTATTACCCCTAAAATTGCAAAAGATTTTTAAAAGCATGAGACTGAAATGTGAATTTGTTGAATTCTGTGCTGATGACAATTTTATGACCACACATTTTCTAGATACTCAGACTGTGTCCGAAATCACATATTCTCTGAGCAGGTACTTCTTTTGAATAAGTAATTACTTGCAGCCGTTTTGTTTTATGAATACTGTGAATTCAGACATGCTACTCTTTTAGCACACCATTTATGGGATTTTGGATGCAGCCTCAAACTGTATGTACCTCCTGTCACCATTTGAAGCATACAGAAGTATGGTTGCAACTAGTTGGTCATTTTGCTTTGTTTCTATTATTATCACGTCACGCTAGATAGCCACACCCACAATGACATTTAATTGGTCCATGATCCTATCCATATAGCTGTCTGTTAAGCATCAAATGTGTTCTAATGGGTTGTGAATTTGTGAGAACAGAAAAAAATGTTTTCATTGCACCTCTTATACAAATACACATTCACATGTAATATAACTCAACATGACTGTTGTCAACATCTCCAGGCAGCTTCTAGAGTCTCCTTCTCCAGATGTTCATGTCATGTCTAAAGAGCCGGAGGTTTGGATCACAGACAGGAGAGCAGTGAAGGGCAAAGCAGCACTAGTAATTTCGGGTCCTGAACTGGTGAGCATATAAAGCCAAAGGTTCATGCTTTTAAATCTGAACATTTTAGATATACAGTACAATAATAGAAAGTAATACTTTTATTCAGGAAGGATGAATTCAGTTGATCAAAAGTGACAGTCAAGGCATTTATAATGTTTCAGAAGATTTCTATTTCTAATAAATGCTATTCTATTGAAAAAAAGGTATACGTTTCCACAAAAATGTTGAGCAGCACAACTGTTTTCAGCGTTGAGAATAATAGGAAATGTTTCTTGAGCAGCAAATCAGCATATTAGAATGATTTCTGAAGGATCATGTGACTCTGAAGACTGGAGTAATGATGCTGAAAATTCAGCTTTACAACACAGGAATAAATTACATTTTAAAATATATTACAATACAAACCAGTTATTTTAAATTGCGATCATTTTTCACAATATTAATGATGTATTAATATGTGTCCCTGTTTATTTTCTGACCATTACAGGCAGAATTGACCAGAATGCCAGAATGGGGGGCAAAGTTTGTTGCTCTGTCTGATCAGTGCCAGTCTGTATTGTGCTGTCGTGTCACACCGGCGCAAAAAGCAGAAGTGGTGGAGATGGTCAGGAAGCATTCGACTTCGATTACAATGGCGATAGGCGATGGTGCCAACGATGTCAACATGATCAAGAGTAAGAAATTTCCTGTTTGATCAAAACAGCAACTATCTAAATGTATTATTTGTTATTTCTCTAGCAAATTCTCACATTGCTAATCAACTAATCTCTCGTATATACACCAGCGGCACATATAGGCGTTGGTCTTTGCGGCATGGAGGGCAGTCAGGCGGTGCAGAATGCAGATTTCGCTCTGGCACAGTTCAGCTTCCTTCGCAGGCTGCTGTTGGTACACGGGCACTGGTCATACTACCGCATCTGCATCCTTCTGCGCTATTTCCTCTACAAAACCACTGCTTTTGCTCTGGTGCACGTTTGGTATAGTTTCTACAATGGCTTCAGCGCTCAGGTAGAGCAACTAGGTCACTTAATCCACTTTACACCCACCAACACTGCAAAAATATCTGTCATTACAGTCAAACAGTCAAAACAACATGCAGTATTGCTTATCTAAGAAATGACATGAGCAGCTTATTTTGGTGCATTTTTTCCCTCTTTTCCAGCCTATGTATGAGAGCTGGTTTATTAGCCTCTACACAACACTGTACACATCCCTGCCTATACAGTGCATGGGTTTTTTTGAACAGGTGCGCTAAATACAAACAGATCACAAGAAATCTAACATCTGATTGGTTCATCTGGAAGTCTTACTGTTTACATTAACTCCATGATAGGATGTGAGCGCCAAGAGTTGTCTGCGTTGGCCTGAGATCTACTCGATTGGACAGAAGCAGCAGCTTTTCAATCCTTTAGTTCTGGCCATCACGCTCCTCTACTCGATCTACACCTCCATCATCCTGTTTGTTACAGTTGAAGTCAGAATCTGCAGAATGTTAATTATTTTACCAAAATAAGAGGGATCATACAAAATGCATGTTATTTTTTATTTAGTACTGACTTGAATAATCACATAAAAAAACATTTACATATATTCCACAAGAGAACATAATAGCTGAATTTATAAAAATGACCCCGTTCAAAAGTTTACACTTGATTCTTAATACTGTGTTGTTACCTGGATGATCCACCGCTGTTTTTGTTTTGTTTTGTTTTGGTTGTTCATGAGTCCCTTGTTTGTCCTGAACAGCTAAACTGCCCACTGTTCCTCAGAAAACTCCTTCAGGTCCCACAGATTCTTTGGTTTTCCAGCATCTTTTGCATATTTGAACCCTTTCCAACAATGACTGTATGATTTTGAGATCCATCTTTTCACACTGAGGACAACTGAGGGACACATACGCAATGCTCACTGATGCTCCAGAAGGAAACACGATTCATTAAAGGCAGAGTAAGTGATTTCTGGTAGCCAATGTTGATATTTGAAATCACCAAAACAAACACGCCCCTACCCCAAAAGGGTCTTGCCCCTATTTTGATAGCTCCGCCCCACATATACGTACGCAACCCAGGCAACGATTAGTTCTGTGAAACAAAGCAAAACCAATATT
>NW_015664180.1:567036-567452 GCF_001515625.1 Sinocyclocheilus rhinocerous | reverse complement strand
AAAGCTGATCCGATATTTACACGGGTCCTACTTCTTGCCTTATCGTTCCGCAGACGTTTTCTTCTTTTGTTTTTTATCATCTCTATCTTTCTGTCGCTCGGCTCGGTTAATGTCCGTATCATTCTGTTCAAAAGTTTACGCTCTTAATGCATTGTGTTTCCTTCTGGAGCATCAGTGAGCGTTTAAACCATTTATTATAGTTGCATAATACCCTCAGTTGTCGTCAGTGTGAAAAGATGGATCTCAAAATCATACAGTTATTGTTGGAAAGGGTTCAAATATGCAAAAGATGCTGGAAAACAAAATAACATGCATTTTGTATGAACCCTCTTATTTTGGTAAAATAATTAATATTTTCCAGATACTGCATGTGTATGTAAAAAGTGTATGTAAAATTTTGCACACAACTGTGGGTG
>NW_015664180.1:501245-567001 GCF_001515625.1 Sinocyclocheilus rhinocerous | reverse complement strand
ACACAACTGTGGGTGTATATATATATATATATATATATATATATGAGCATGTGAACCTTTCATGTTTTCACAAGCTGAATTTTTGAGACTCTCTGTATTTATACACACCACCAGGAGGCAGAGTTAAAAGACTGTTTAAGCTGTGAAATATACAAATGCGGAAACTCTTTATAAGGGATTTCAAGCAGATTCCCTTAATGTTGAAATGCTGTTGATTATCTGAATCTTGAAATTTCAGGAGCATCACCAAATGCTTACAGTACCCCTGAGGTTTGGCTGACCATATGTGTGACCACCTGTATTGCTGTCCTTCCCTCAGTAACCATACGGGCCTTAGGTGTTGTGCTAACAAACCCCAACAAACATAAGGTTGATCTCCACTTTGCTTTTGTCACAATTAGTGACAAATGCTTTTGTCACAATTAGCATATAAGACATGTTGTGTTATTGTCTGTGCTCACCGTATTGTCCTTTTTCCACATGCAGATCCACAGCTTGAATAAGCCTGTTGAGCTGAAGTCGTGGTTTCAGAGAGGTACCCTTCAGCGTCGTTCATCCTATGCGGTGTCCCAAGGGAAAGGTTTTGGAAAGTTAATCACCACAGGAGTTGGGTTTCCCTCTACGGCACCCCCACAGGACAGGAGAGTTACAGCAGATAGTCTGAAGAAAGAATCTCCACAGGGTTCACTTATAGAAATGAATAGTGGTGATGTGGCATGCTAGCTAGCATCTTCAGTGTGTTTTGTCATGCACTGAAAATGTGATATGAGTAACAAATATTTTAACTCTATTTTTATATATATTTTAAAAAGTCTGTGGTCCTGAAACCTAGGGTTTTTGGTGCAATTCCAAAATGGAGGCCCAGAATACACCTAATCTAATTGATAGTGACCATTTTGCCAATACTTAATGTTATGTGGAGGGTTTGAACATTTTAAAATGCAAAAAAAGTAGTAAATCCCCAATTTGTCATAACATTATGCGCATCATAGGGCCAAATAGTTGATAAAAGGTAAATCCCATCATCTTTAGTTTGTAATATTAGATCTTTTAAATATACTTGTATTTTTGTATAAAATTTTACAAATAAATATATTTAATTGAAAATATATTCTTTTTATCTTCATTGCTGCAGTGAAATCCAGGCTAGATAAATAAACAGACAATAGCGTGAAAATGTTCAACAGTGGTTTTATTTTATTTCAAAACACGCAATTTACCCATATTACCTTTTTTTTCCTGTAACAGTTATTATTCCAATTTGTCTCCTTCCTGCACTGAATGAAAAGTGCTCCACAGGCTCTCTGGCTCCCCCTGTAGGACAGGAGGAGGAATGAGGCTCTCCATAATAGCATGCCCTTTTACCTTTAACAGCTGCCTGAGAACAAGTTTGTGTGTGAATGTGAAGCTTCAAATGGATATTAAAACCAGCAAAATCTTGTGCAGAAGATTTTAAACAAGGACAGGTGTTTTCTCCTTAAAGGTGCAATAGGTGATTGTCTTCAGAAACATTTTTTGTTATGCTGGTTGAAAGTCTCTTCACATCCCGATAGCAATCATTAAGTTAAGTGGTCTAAATGTATTCATCTGTATTTATATATTCTGTGGAAGGCGTAGGACTAAGAAATGTTCATCCAATCAAAACGCTCGGTCCGAGCGTTTTAATCGATATGATCCCTACACAGTGTTCATTGCTCCCTACTCCCTGAGCAGGAGAAATCCATTTAAAGTTTACTTCACTTCGAAGTACAACTGGAATTGGGAACCGCTGATGTAGCCTATTGTAGTAATGTTGTCCCTGGTATTCTGGTCTGTGAGTGCATATGCGTTCAGGGGGCGTGGCTTTGGACAGCGATTTCAGGGAGGGTGGGACGTTCGCTTTCAGTGCTATCAGGCTAAAGTTAGCATTTTCCAAGATCTCCTACTGCACCTTTAATATTTCCTGCACTAGGTCTTAACATTGAACTTAAATTTATGAAAGGGAAATCCTTACACCTGTCAAATATAGTCAGCCAGGCATCTCAACAGCTTCAGAAACACACACTGATTGTTTTTTTGTTTTGTTTTTTGTTTTGGATTGTCTTTACCCTTGGATAGATGTGCTCTAAGAGTTTATGTGCATGAGCTTTTTACTTTGCAAACTCTCCTCCCTATATATAGTTTTTCAGTATTAAATAATCTGGGCTAATTTGCTACACTGCAATTCCCTGCTTAAAAAAACACTTAAACCAGCTCAAGATGGTTTGCTGGTCTTAGCTAGGTTAGCTTATCATTTAGTTGGTCTCTCAGCCTGCCAAGTGCCCAAAGCATTTATAAAAACCAACAAACCAGATTGGCTAATCCCACTGAAGTGAAGGCTAGTTTAATACAGTTTACTTAGCAGGTAACATTTTAGCAGGTAAGTGTTTTAATCTATAATTGGTACAGGTATTCTTGAACATCATCCTAGTGACTGAAGTGGATTTTGAGGAACTGGAAAAAAGCCTGAACCAACCACATCGATTAAGATTGAGGTAAAGGCTTTTCTTTTCTTTGTATTTTTGCATAGTTCTCTCTGCAAAGACAACCAGCCTCAGCAGCTCTTTATTGACTGGTTTGTGGTTATTAGGAGCATTGTTAGCGCAAATGTTAGCACTTGTCTGCACTAGCTCTTTTCAGTACACACTGCTGGACTTAAATCTTTTCAATTCAAGTCCAGCAGTGTGGGAGTAGTTAAAAGGATAGTTCACCCAAAAATGAAAATTCTGTCATTAATTACTCACCCTCATGTTGTTCCAAACCCGTAAGACCACCGTTCATCTTCAACCACACAAATTAACATATTTTTGATGGAATCTGAGAGCTCTCTGACCCTCCCATAGACAGCAAGGATCCTAACACGATCAAGGTAAAATAATCCATGTGACATCAGGGGTTCAACCGTAATTTTACGAAGATATGAAAATACGTTTTGTGCGCAAAAGAAAAAAAAAACGACTTTATTCAGCACTTCGTCTCCTCCACATCACCCTGGTGCCATTTTGGAGAGTATCCACTGAACGTAAACAGCGTATGCTGTTCTGTGTCAGCTGCGTCACATGGATTTTTGGGTGAACTAACCCTCTGAGACCAAATGTACCTAGATTCTAAAGTGAACATTAGTTGTTAGCATCACTGTTGGCATTAAAGTGCTAAACTGTTACTTCTTTTGTACATTTTTGGTGGTTAAAATTTCTTGTTGGAGTTAAATCTCCTTGAAAGGCTTGAATGTTTTTGATGCATTACTATGCAATGCTACTTTAAGATTATCAGGGAAGAGTGTTTGCAAAGTTAGCTAACGCTGCACACCATAAGCACCACAGCAAGCTAAATAGGGCAGCGGTCACCTACTTGCAACCAGTGAGAGCCTCTTTCCTTTCTCCTCTTCTCCTCCTCCTCTCAGCCTGTCTTCTCTCTACCATTTTTTCTCCTTGTTTTGAAACTGATTGTCTTCTACCATCCCAAAGACACTTGGTTCTGATTGATTGACAGGTAACAGAAGAGGAAGAGCACAGTGTGATTGGGGGGTTGGATCTGCAGACAGACCCGGAGAGAAACATGATGTACGTGATGCTGTTTTACAGTCAATGAGAGACCATTTCTGGTTGGAGGGGTCTGTTGCAAAAAAAACTGGCCAGTAGCATTCCAGTTTTGTGTGAAATGGTGTGCAACCCAAATCGAGAAACACGCCACATGTAAACAAATGCCCACAAGATTACATTTCAGAAGAGGAGACGTGTGTACATAGGGGTCCATGACCAAGTTCAGTTGCCCAGGATACACGGTCATGCCCCATTATAAAGAGTTATATACATAAAAGAAATACAAGGAGGGCAGAGAGGGCTGCAACAATACATGCACACAACCAGTGAAAAACAACGGTGACAGAAAACTCCACAAAACAAAGACCCCTCCAACACTTTTACTACCCTTCCCACCCATGTCAAACTTCCCCCGGGGTCTATTCGTCCTAGTCGTTCCCACCAAAGTCCAGGTTGATCCAGCTTTACTCTATACAGTATACAATAGTCATGCAGAAAAAAGTGTCCCCAAATGGGAGGAGTTTGTTTTTTCATTATTTTTTAAATTTATGCTAGGAGCACTTAACACAATCGAGCTTTAAATAAAGAAAAAATAAATTAACATTTGAATAATGCTGAAACTAATTATTAGAAACTTGATGCATATATTGGAAATTCAGCGTATTTGTGATTTTGCTCTTTTCTGTCATCTTTCAATTTTATTTTTTATTTTTTTGCTTCCACTCACAAATCCTTTTCCTTTCGTGGTGTGTCTAAACATTCAAATGTCTTTCTTTTATAAAGAATTATGTACCGCCATCAATCAAAATAATAATAATAATAATAATAGACAAGAAATTGGCAAATGAGTCAACCAAACAACAACACCAACAAAAACACAATTTAACAGTATAAAGCTTCAAGTCACAAGTTCAAAAACTAACTATTATTAGTCTTAGTAGTGTTAGTGTACTCATTGTAATTAGCATTAGTTTAATCTAAATTACATAAACTTTACACAAAACATTTGAGGTATTTCAGAATCAATTGTCAACACCTTCCTGCCAAATCCATGTGGTTTCCAATGGGAGAAATAAATGAGGGAACTGGTTCAATGTGTCTCTTAAAATGGCCTCTTCTCCTGAATCACTTGCAGCTATTTAAATCTTTGATAATCAAATTGTCAAAAAAAGGGTTTTATTCTAAACTTGTTCTGGACTAAAATGGTAGCTGTAGAGAATCAAATAGTTCAGATTAAAGTCCTGTCTGGTATTTTAGAAGTTGATTTATGATATATCTTGATTTAAATTAGAAAGTGCTCCTGAAAATAGGCCATATGTAGATACAGTACTGCGGCATACTTAGTGAAATCAGGGTGCAAGTACACAATGCTAACATTTAAAGATATTTTGCGAATGTCCGCCAGTGCAAATAAAATAAACTGGCCTCACTCTCAAGACAAGCTTAATGTGAAATAAACCTGGCCTTATTTTAAAGGGCTCTTAGCCAAAATAATTACAGTTAAGTGATACTGGAAAAATAATAAAGTTGGCATTATAAAGTGCTTAAACATCAGTTTATATCGAACTAACGTTAAAATCGCCCCCTGCTTCAATGTCTGTATGCCTGCGTACTGTACAATTGCATGTTAGCATGAGTGTGCAAGGTGCCGTTCACACAGAACGTGTTCTTTCGTTTAAAGACGCGAGACGCCGCGCGTAGGAATGGAAAATAGCGCGTTTTTAAAACCAGACACGGCGCCTTTAAATCGCAGCGGTCCCGCGCGAGACACTGAAAATAGCGCGGGACGCGGCTCAACGGTGGAAACACCAATGTAGCGCATCTTTACATAGAAACACGATGAAAAACCAGCGCAATGGACCTCAAAAACGCGTTCCGTGTGTAAAATGTTCAAGTGTGTGTGCTGCTTTGTGTGTATATGTGTGTATTTCAGAGCAGTCCCACCCGTTGTTGAAGGAAAAAGGCACTCAACTCAATCTGTATAGCAGCCGCATCCTCAGTGGGGTGCTATGCAGTCTGACTGCACTGTATGAGTGTGTCTTTAAATCGCAGCGGTCCCGCGCGAGACACTGAAAATAGCGCGGGACGCGGCTCAACGGTGGAAACACCAATGTAGCGCATCTTTACATAGAAACACGATGAAAAACCAGCGCAATGGACCTCAAAAACGCGTTCCGTGTGTAAAATGTTCAAGTGTGTGTGCTGCTTTGTGTGTATATGTGTGTATTTCAGAGCAGTCCCACCCGTTGTTGAAGGAAAAAGGCACTCAACTCAATCTGCATAGCAGCCGCATCCTCAGTGGAGTGCTATGCAGTCTGACTGCACTGTATGAGTGTGTATATATCACCTTTACGTGAAAATTCATTTGTATGTTTGTTTACATCTGTAACAGCTTTGGTTATGCTATTGGGCTTTTGGTATTTGGTGTATATTCCTCCCTTTGGCAGCACAGGACTGGCAGGTCAAAGAATCTTTGGTATCAGTGGCTGTTTCACAAACCACCCAGCTCAGTGAGGTAGCCACACTGGTTCTCACTACAAACAAAAGGTCCGTTTTATCAGCTAATGTACATATTGATGACCGCTGATTTGTGTTGCACAAATCTGCTCTCTCTTAATGCTCATAATCAGGCCCACACGGAATCTATGTATAAAAGCCTGTGAAAGATTACTGCAGATTTCCACAGTCTGTCATTTACAAAATTCTGAACATCTGCAGCCCCTTGAACGTCCATTTATTAAATATTTTGGCTAATTTGATTATGCTTTCAGCTACACATTGCACCGTTTGAATTAATTTCGCTGATTTCTCTCCTGAAATTTTTGCAGATTCCATCTGGGCCTGCTTATAAATCAATGCTCAGAGCATCATTGCATTAACAATGCCCACTTTTATCTGTTCAGCAAGTCCTGCAACATTTCCAGAAATGCTACTGTTGCATTCAAAGACACTAAAAAAATACTCCTCTTCGATTTTGAACATCTCCCCACGGAGGTAAGGTTGTGCCCTTGTTTCACACTCATTTGGCAGGGTTTTCCGAGGATTTGGGGAGAAATTTTTGGTTTGTTTACTCTTCAACAGGGCCAAGAGAGAGCGATATCTCTTTCACGGTCAGTGAAAGTTCCTTCCGTTATGACCTGTGGTAGTTCACATGCAATGCAGAGATGTCCATCTGCAGTCCTCCCAAGTTTGGTTATTCTTTTAGAAAGTCCTTTTTTAATGAATTTTCCAAATGATCAACAAGATGCCTTACATATGCACAGATCACAAGTTTAATAAGAAATAGAAATACGTTGTACCAATTACCCGCTTTAATATTATGAAGAGAACGCAAGTGGGAGAGAGATCAAAAGAAAAATAGGGGTTTAGGGGTTAAAGAGGAGGAGAAAGTTTTTTTTTTTAGTGTTTTTCTGTTTCTGTTGTGTTGCTGTAGAGATATTTCTACCTTTTCAGATGGCTTTATTATAGACTAGCTGTACTAAATGATTTAAAGCATTGATTATTTTCATATTTTTGTTTTAAAAAAGATTCTGATTCTTTTTAAAAGATGATTGTTGGTTGCTATGGCACATAATGCCAGTTAGGGAGTGGACTCTGGCTGAGAGTATGTGAACTTTTATATTATATTAAGGCAAACATTATTGGCACTAGATTTAATGTAACATTTTTAACTGTGTTTACCCCTTGTCCACTTTACAGGATAAACAAAATATTTGATTTGTCAGTAAGATTTCAGTTGCGTGTGGATGTATTTTGTAACAAATATTTCCATACGTGTTTAAAATGTGCCTTGTTGTGTTTGGCTGTACCTGTCTTGACATTTGGCCTATTGTGTACCTACACGGAATGAAAAATATTCTATTCATAGTTGAAATATCATAGGTCGCAGTCTGTCGAGATCAGAAAGGGTGCACCGTTTGCTAAAAATGGTCCAGTATTTTGTCCCCAGACTTGAAGACAGTTGTCGACTGGTTTGCTTGTTGCATTACGGACAGTTTGGATTATAAGAACACGTGTTAACCACAAGTGCCATGAAACATCTCAGTCCAGCCCTCCATTTCCATCTGTGCAAAATAAACTGTATGGAGAGCCATGCTGGGCGAACGTGCGAGTCCTTGTTGTGGGAGCTCGTTCCATTTCACCTTCAGTAGAGGTCGACGTCCTTCGCTTTTCTGTCCGTATCGATTAGTCTCTCAATTCATTAGCTTAGCATATGATCTGAGAGCCTTAGTGAAACAACTGGCCATTAGGGAATTGTGCCGCCGTGGGCCCGAGAGTGATGATGCAGGTGGTGGCTTTCTTTGACAACCTTGCTTGAGTAACAAGCCTTCTGTGCTGTGAGCTGTGAAAGTGCTCGTTTGTCCTCAACCACACAAACCGACCATTTCAGCTCACTTTTTTGTGGTTTATTTGAATATAATGTGGTGCTTTTCCATGTGGAGATGTTTGGCTTGATTTCATAACAGTCCCAAAGTAAAAGGTTGCATTTAACATGAAACATCGCCATTTTTGGCAGCAGTGGGATTGATTGGCACGCAACGGGTGACTGTGAGGTTGGACTGATCCAGTCTCAGCCGCCCAGGGGAAAAGGAATTTAGATTTAAGCCTTGGAGAAGGTGGTGGCGGAGGTGCCTGGCTGGCTGGGACTGGCTACATGGCCGTGATGGTGTTCCTCATGCCAGCGGTCAACGCAGCGGCGACGTGCGTTCATGAAGAAGTTGCTGACGGTGCTGAGTTCCAGTCCCAGCTGCTGCGAGATAGTCAGCTGCATTTCCTTCGAGGGCCGCTTGTTCTCCTTGAAAATGGCGATGAGTGTGCGGCGCTGCAGGTCGGTGAAGACCAAACGCTGCTTCTTGGGTGCCATATTGCGTTCCTTGTGCTGCTCCTGTTCCTTACGTTTGCAAGCTGCGGGGATCAGGAGGATGAACAAGAAAGATCAGGAAAAGGGAAGTAGACAAAGAAAACGGAGAAGAAAAAAATTCATTAGCCTCGTGTTTGGTCTACATATGAAATGACCTATTTCAGAGCAAATTCCACAGATGAACGGCTTCGCAGGGAGTTGAAATGTTCAGACTCTCCTGTTTGGCTGTGGATTAATAGTGATTTAAGACAAATCCATTCTATCTCCCCGGAGGTCAAAAATCATCCCTTTAAAGAGAGCAGACAGAGCAGGCCAGCGGTGAGCACCTCAGCCTGGTCGTTGGAGACACTGTTGTTTGATTCAATATTAATGGAGTTTGGGCTCACAGTAGGAGAGTGAGTGACTGGTATACAAAAGTAGGGGTCTTTGTGTGTGTGTGAGAGAAGGAAAGAAAGAAAAGAGAGAGAGAAAAGAAAAAAAGAGAAATAAAAAAGGAAAGACGCAAGGGGGGTATTGACTCATCCTATTTTAGTGTGTATGTGTCTGTTTTTGGAGGTGGGTTCGTCCGCAGAGACTTCGGTCTGAACGCCCCTCCAGCAGGTCTGTAGTCTGAGACTTCAAACAGAGGCCACTGGAGGGCACGGACCTAAGAGAGGCAAAGTATTTTCGAACTGCCTTTAACTCACACCAAAACCTCCCTGTATATGTTTCTGTCCTGGCAATGCAGAGAGAGAGATTCTGGCTGCCTACTTGAGGGCAGTAAACACTGCGAGTGTTCTACCAAAGTGTTAGGAAACATGAGTATGCCAAGAAATGTTTTGGTTCATTTACAGCTCACAAGCACAAATTATTTTATTATGTGCAAAGGAAATCAAATGTCTTTTTTCCAGATTTTTTTTTTTTTACATTTTATATTTATTTTTACGCTAGATGTTTTATTATTGGTTTGTTTTCCAATGCACTCACATACCTTTTGCTTCTCTCAGCGTTTTTTTATGAATGGATCATTCATTTCTTACCTCCTTCGCCTCAATAGCCCGTAAAAGCAGCAGCTCTTTGCATCTTACTCGGATTTTATCTGTCTGTGTGCGTTTGTGGAGTGACTGGAGCCAAACTGTGGTGCCATGTATCTAATTACACTGAGCTGAGGCCCATTGATCACGTCACCTCTCGCAGTCAAATCTGTTTACTACAGGCGTCTAACTGCCTGGACCGCATCCATCATATTCAGATTCCATATCAGCCGCTCTGCGTTTACACACACACACACACACACACACACACACGAGCGCATTGTATTAAATGCATTGTACACTTGAAGTGTACCGTTTAAATGTTGACGGTACTTTAACGTGCCTATAATATTTGTTTTCGCATAACATTACTCCTATCGCATAAAGGTGTCTCGGAGCGCGGACTCTAAAGTGAATGATGAAGCTTTAAAA
This sequence comes from Sinocyclocheilus rhinocerous, assembly GCF_001515625.1. Lineage (NCBI taxonomy): Eukaryota > Metazoa > Chordata > Actinopteri > Cypriniformes > Cyprinidae > Sinocyclocheilus > Sinocyclocheilus rhinocerous. The sequence continues at coordinate 557,135 of NW_015664180.1, read as the reverse complement.
GCCTTTTAAATTGTAATGAGTCGTCTGTGTTGCTCGACTGAAATAACTACGCCTGAAAACGCAAACCTCCGCGTATCTGACGTAGACGAACTTTCAGCTAGATTTACTTGAGGATTTTGTTTTTGAACGTCATTTGCTTTTTGTCAGTGGTTTTCAGTAGGCTACTCCAACAGTACAGATTTTTTATATTTATATCCAAAAATCTAGGCTTTGGTGTTAAAATCTACCAGCAGGTGTCGCTGGCGCTATTCCCTGGTGTAAACGGTTTACAGGCGTAAGATTTTGTAATCAATATTGATCGATCGGTTGGGAAGGGGGCCCTGATTACTGAACCAAGCTCGGCGTAGAAAAGAAGAAAATCGATAGCTGCAGACTTTAGAGCTACAGTGAGCAGAGAGTGGGACAGAAGCAGAAATATATTGTACAGAAAGAAATAAGGCAATGAGTGACAAAGAGTGAATTGAAACATTTGGATGGGATTTTTGACAGACTTTAAAAAATCCGAACTTTGACAGTTATTAGCACGTTTGATAAATTTCACAAATTCTAAATAAAACCAGACTGACTGTAGGGTTTCTTTCTCTCTCTCTCTCTCTCTCTCTCTCTCTCTCTCTCTCTCTCTCAGTAGCCTATGATATGATCTATAAAGATTCCATATGATCTGTATGAAAGAATTGGCAGAATCTTGTTATGATGTTTATGATTATAGAACGTTATACAAACTTCATATTTACAGTTGTTATTTCAATTAATTAAGCAAAACAAAATATTAAAGGATTTTCACCTGGCATCTCTTCTGTTGCAGGTACAGCAGTGGAGCGCAACGGTCGTTTCACAAAATGGGTGCATTTTCGTTTTGAAAAGGTTTCTTTTTATATAAATTTCTTTAAGATTTTCAATTCTGTCATACAAAGAAATGCCTTAGGGTTTTATTAAATTGCGTTGTGCCTTCTCAAGTTAAACGTAAAAAATATGTTGCGATTTAGCTGTCTTTAAAAAACATTTGACGGTATACAGGGTTGACAGTTTACAGTTCGTTTAGCCATTAGGCCTATTACTAGCCTTGTACTCAAGGTCACGACACTATAGAAAGATCATTTAAATCTTATATTTCTTAATATCCATTTTTAAAATAATTAAGCTAGTAATTACCTGTACAATATCATGATAACAAATTTGACTACTGACAAAAGTAAGACAAAGTGATAAAATGAGAAGACACTTGTTCATATGATGTGGAAAGGAATTTTAAAGAATGTGTGGAATTGTAGGCCCTACATTAAAAAAATTGATAATAGTGAGAATGAATTAGGCTATGATTTTTTTATTTTCTTATTTACTATTTTATATACTACAACTGTTTCATATGTTCTCTAGCAGGGCAGTTTCTGACTTGCCTTGCTACACCAGTGATAGCGGGGTAGGCATGGTGTTCAATACCGGTCGATAAATCCGTAAATAATTCGTTTTTTAAAATTCATTTCATCTAATTAATTATAGTTCCATGAAAATTGTTCTGGTAACGCGCCAGAAACTATGGTAGGCCTACCTTGTACCAATGGGGCGCTGAGTCTAAATTCTAAATAATACCAATTTAATAGCGCTGCGTGCTGTGCAGTGTGGGGAATGACAAATGAGTAGGCCTACACACTGCAGATTCTGAATAATGACTAAAAAACACAGCTACACGCGTCCAGAAAACCTCATTTATGTATGGCCTATGATAGTGTTAATTAGTCTCGATGTGGGACATTGGCCAACCGCAGGTACGTCTTTAAATTACTCCGTAGGCCTATTTACCGCAAATGTATGGCTAACGCTTATTTATTTTTAATAAATTAGGCTTAATCTATTCGACTATGTACAAGTGCGTTTTGTAATGTGAGCACTTGGATTTAAGCATTTCTTATCTTTTATTTATCATTTGATTTATAAAATGTTTTTTTTATTGTATGGCCCATGGGGATTATAATGTTCATTATGCTCATCAACTATGATTCGAACAAGTGTATATGAATTGTATGCAAATTCAGTCTATAGGCTTATTTGAATAACTGAAAAAAGTCAAATAACGAGACACTATTTGAAATATGAAAACAGAGTTATAAAATAACACCTTTATGCGTCAGTTTCTTTTTGCCATTTTTTATCTGCTAGAATATTGTGTTAATTGGTAAGCTCTTCTTGTAAACAACATTGTGCTCAAGGCTCTCTCTAAATACTCAACTAAATTTAGTGTAATGCAATAAGGAAAGATCAGTATGCTAATGTTCAGGTAATTTGAAATAACAACTCAACCTGCTAAGAAAGTCGGTTAGTTATTGAAGCCAACACATTATCGCAAATCATTAGCCATGAACTTACGTCAGAATATTTGCGTTAACGAAGAGAATATTGAAGACATAAAAACAAGGAAAATGTCAACAACATTAATGAAATGTTATACACTGGGCTACGACATAAATATGTAGTTTAGTACTATGGTGAAGCGTATTGTGCAAGTATTTTCGGTGTGCGTGCGGATGATATTTTGGAGGAATCAGTTTTTTTTCTTTTTGTTCTTTTAATTTCTGTAGTTTAATATAAAACATTAATGACCGTAGGCCTGCTTATGTTGGTCGACATAACGTCCGATACCAATTCGAATGGAAAGCGTTCCATCAGCGTTCTGTTGCTATGGTAAGTAACTTTTGTGGTGACTGGATATTGAAAGGTATAGCCTATAAACTTATGTAAAAAGACCAATAGACTTGTTGACCTTTGTTGCCTTAATTGTTGCACCCTGAGTGCAGTGTATAGTGTCTAAATCAGCAAATTATGTTCTACGTTTCAGATGGTTATCAGTCTTATATGTTCAAATCTTACAATATGAATCGTTGCCATATAATAAATTATTGATATTGCAGAATACAGTGTGTGTGAAGGATACGATAAATGTACTAGCCATCAAAGGCAGTCATACATGTTAGAAGTATAGGAATGCATTTAGCTTTATAGGCCCATGGCAGGTTCATGTCTTTGAGGGTTAAAGTTGGGTTCATCATCATGGCTAATTGGAACTATAATAACGGTTCAGTCCAAGGGTTCTCGACTTCACAAAGTCTAAATAAATAAATAAACGGTGTCTCCTGTGAAAGCTGGAGGTGTATGTGCACTCTCTTGGATTTCAAGTGGGAGGACTGAGGGAGTGCAAGGATCGATGACTGGCTGCGCCGCTCAGCCGACCAGTCTGCCTAGGATCGATGCATATAGTGCGGCTGAGCTGAAATTGGGAGCGGAGTGGCTTCCATAGAGGCCTATCCAGCGGTGGTTAAAAAGTCAGTGTGTCATGAAATTGCCCTTGTATGAATATGAATTGCTAATCTGTTAGAGGGTCTGGGTTGGGAAACACTACAGCTGATATGTGGGGTAAGTATGATGTGGGTGAGGCTTGTTGTCACTCTAGAACATTACTAATGAGGTTACACCTTTTTCCGCTTTTTTCCAGTGTCCTGACTAAACAAGCACATGACACTTAAAAGTCTCTCACCTTTAAAACAACCCACGGGTAGGCTACCATTTCTTTAGGACTTATCATGGATTGATTTGATCTTTCTCTCTGATTTGATTTATTGGATGTCCGCTGGTTTTATCAGCGTGACTTGGTGCTAATCGTCTCAAAGGTCGATGTTTTGACAGGGGCCGATTCTGCTGAGTTAGTCGTGAAGGCGGGTGGTGGGCGAGGTAAAGGGCCAAACCTGTAGGTTAACTATAAGTTAGTACCCAAAACATTTGTTTTAAGAACTAAGCATTTCTTACTCATCTCATTAATGTTGACAGGATCATAACACAGGACTGTTGTGGTGAGATCAATAATTGAATGGTCTAATAAAACTGTTGTTTAAGTTAAACATCCTCTCTATAGGCATATCGACACATTGGCATGTGTTTGGTTGTAAAGACTGCTTTACCTGCAATTACAGTGAAGTGAGTTTAAGAGGTCTGAAGGGTTGAGCGACCAAACACCCTCCACAAAGTCTTGAAAGAACATTTAAAACCTCTGAAAATACCACAGGATCGATCAATAGGTTTAATTTCTTTTGTGGACTCAAGCTGTCATTGAACATGCTCAACTACACTCTACAGAAAAAAATAATAAAATAAAATACATTTATAAAAAAAGATTCCAGTCAAAACCAAAAATGTTTTTACATTTCTTCTTTTGTACTGGTGATCTGATCTAGAGAACATATGTTGTAACATCAAAAACAATTTTTCCATCTCCGAAGAACCATACAGCAAAAATGGTTCTTGTAGGGGCTTTCTAGGAAGGTTGTCCTTTCTGGAATCTGAAGAATCATTATTACGATCTTTATTTGTAAGACTGTAACTTCAAGGAATATTTCAAAATGTTGACAAACTAAAACTCTCAGTGATGCTGTACCACTAAACGATGTTGGGCTCTGGGTATCACAGCTGTTACAAGTTGGTCTGACTGACTAATTTGGCATGTTGTGGGCTCAATGTGTGTGTAAATGGTGTAATGGCACACCAATAGAGTCACTACATTGTTAAATGTCCCTTGATGCCTCAAGATGTGTCAGTAACCAGTCTCTCAGCCTCTGGAGGGAACATGTGGTTTTGAATCTAACCACACTGGTCAGTTTGAATGTTTTTTATGCACTAGGGTTAGGTTTTGTTGTTGTTATTGTTGTTGTTTTTGCCAATTAAAGGCTGTGCATCTCAAACTGTAAATGCAAATTAATTCAATAATTAAAATTATTTTGCAGGAGAAAGATTTACAGGAGTTCTTTAATATGATGTGACCAAATAAATTACCCTAACAGGCAATGTAAGAAAAATAATTATGTTTATAGCGTAACTATAGCTTTTAGGTCACTCTAGGGTGCATCAGATAAAGGCATAAAGTAAAGTATATTTACTACATGCCCAAGTGCTTTGTGCCGTGACTCAATCGAGTTGGAGGCGTTGTTCTGTAATATCAGCTATGATAAAATTATTAAATCCCCCACTTGGTATAAGATTTAGTGGTGACGCAATGCAATTGAACCCTTTGATGCTCTCTTCCTTGGCGGCACGGTCTCCTTGCAATTTGATTTAAAGGTCACTCTCTCCTATCGATCCATTTTGGCGGGCGAGCACAGAGATTGATCAAGAAAATCTAAGCTCGCGGAGACAGTACTGCACGCATTATAGAGCAACCGTGTTAGATCTTATGGTGCCCTGTACATATGTTACTCAGTACTCGATTATTTTAAAGAACAGGAGTAATGAGCTGGTTTAAGATATTACATAAGATACTGTATGTTGTCTGTAATAATGGCATTTACTGTTGCAAATAAGGCTAAAACATCACGATGTAAAGCTGAATAAACATATGCCATATGTGGACATAAATCTAAATATAGATGCAATGGCACCTAGGCCTATGTCTCAAGCAAACTACATGCGCATATCCACGTTGTTTAAGAATAATACATCCTTATATTCGTATGCAGGCTATGTATTATATAGGCTACAAGTACGCCTAGATTAGAATGAATTTTGAGCAGCGTTTAAGTAACAACAAAAATTGTGACAAGTGCTATTCACTAAATTGACGCCAACGAAACGAAGTAGCCTTGGCTTACGAGGTTACCATAGCAACAGTTCGCTGATTGATCGCTTTGCCTTTGAAGTGCGTAGTCAGAACAAAAGTAGCTACTGTCTTTATTTAGCACTTATTTTTTTAGATGTACTATTCACACTGTTTAGATTCACACATAAACATCACAGTGTTTAGATTTAAGATTCACTTCTTTAAAATAGTAAAAAAAAAAAATTGGGTCCTTGCAAGATGAACCTCGACATAACATTGGATATGAAAAAAAATACATTTAAAAGTCGACTCCCTGTAAGTCATTAAATAATGCGCATAAGGGAGAAACCCTATCTTTAAAATTAGAATAAGGCAGTAGGCCAAAGGGGGAGGGGACGAAAGTGAAGTTTCTCCCATTTGGTTCAACTCAAGCTATTGAAATAGCAAACCGAGCAATGGAAATCAATACAAATTCACTGCTTGTTATATAGACCCAAACTATGATGCGAGACTAGTCACATAGGGCATACATACTGTGGGTCTAAAGATGCAGACGTAGTCATGGAATTTGCTTGAGAGTAAAAGACTCTCTTCGAACATCCTGAAATAATCATATTTAAAAACGGCTTACATGCATTTGTTTACTAAACAGGTGACCGCTCCTTCATTTTTCACTTCTGGCTCTATCAATTATTAAGGTCAACATTGATTATTTTCTTGGCCTGCCAAACCCCGTCTCCCCTGAAAATGCCTCGATTCGCTAATCCTAAATCAATTGCGTCCATCCTCGTGGGCTGGGAACTAGAGGCGAGACTGGAAGTCATTTTGATGAGGAGGAGGAGGATGATGATGTTGAGTGAAAATCAAACACTCCACTTCAAAGTGTTAAAGTGTGTATATAGGCTATAACATGTAGTACCAATCCTAAATGGACTGATTGCACTCAATTTCATGCGAGAGACTAATTCTTATCTGTGTAGTTTAACAGAAATTGTGGTTTAAGAAAACACAAGGGCAAGGTGGTGGGAAGAATTCCCATAAGGATGCTATGCAAGCAATTTAGAGAACAGGCCTTAAATTACATTTAGTTTAAATTTATATAAGAAAAAAGGCAAATTTACCATCTCGTCGTGGTACATTGCGTATATAAACACGTTGTTTTATTGTGTTGCTTTTGTTCTCTCGCGCTCATGACTACAGGGGAGACTCAATATGATACACAGTAAAATCTGCATCCTTCCTGCTAAACGAAACAGTAGGTAAATCCAGAGTCCAATGGGAGAGAGTGCTGAGCCGGTATAACTGATAGATGTACTGGCTATCTTTATTGATCGCTTTATTGATTGGGCCAAATACATTTAGATGGAGTGTGGAATACAGCACAGATGCTGAGGCGAACTGTTTTTCATCATTAATGCAATCTTTAAACATTGCGGATTGCGCAGTATTTGAGGATTGCAATTTGTCTGTCATATTTTCGCGTGACATGTCTGATTTGACATATATACGCTGCTTAATTTGTCGTTTTTATATTCTAAAATATTATTTGTGTTTGTTTTTAACTAGCATTACTGTCAAAAAAAAGGACGCTTCAGCGGCCCAGAAGTCTGAAGAACACTACCAAATGATCCCACAGACACAGGCATTTTCACATTAGCCAAGCAGTGCCACTGTATTGATTTTTGTGACTGTGATGAATTTTGAATAGTAATTTGAATTTATTGATTGATGTAGTGAACGAGTATTCCCAGACTCTCTATGAAACACAACCCCCCAACTTCTACATGCGTGCAGTGCATAATGGCTCATTTAAATGCACTTGCTTTTGTTATTTGCATACCATAATTCCTCATTGAGCTAAATTTACTATAGATCCGAGATGTGCAAGGGCTTTTTTTAATAAAAGGTATTATTTTATTCAAAGAATGCCGGGGTTTGTCACATTACTGTTTTAACAATAGTTAATACACCTACACAATAGCACGTCTACTAAAAGCTACAATGTAAGACGTTTTAAAATAATTTATACATGTGATATTTCTAATATTTTACGCATATATATAAACATTATTTAAAGGGTCGCACTTTAAAGTGCTTGTGTAATGATAGCATCATGAATCGTTGTTAATATGGACGCATTGTAAAGTGTAAAAGCTAAGTTGCCCGAAAGACACAAAGTTACTATACATCTAAGTTACTACCTGTAGCAGTATAGAGTTTGTCTTCCGTTTAGGGTAACTTCCTTTTAATAGGGTGTGGATGGGGAAAAAAAATCTCGAAGCCCAATTAGCTTCAACGGCAACGGCACTTAAGAGGACAATTGAATAGCGTTTAAATCTTTATTTACCAGAACAACTTTAAATGCGCAAAGGAACAATTTACATTCCATTAAGTGCTTTTCAACAGGGCATTGACTGGAACTAAAATATGCCACTATATCCTGGTTAATTGAACCCACAACTGAAATACGACGTGAGGTGATAGGTTTGGACGGGTCAGCGGCCCCTATGCCAAGGTAATGTCCAGTACACACACCTTTTTATTCAGTTTTACACATTTCCTTTTGAGTGAATACCAGGTCAAGATTGCACATTTGTCTGTATACTGTTTTACTTTGAAGGAAAAGGAAAAGAAATGAAGCTGAGTAGCTATAGGTGACAGGTTGGTGCAAAACTAATTTTTGCTAATGTCTTTTGAAGTCAATGGAATCAAATTATTTAGAAAGAAATATTTTGAAAAATAAATATCAGTTTTTAATTTTACTGTATTGACCTGCAAGTCATGATACATTAGGCCTTTCAACAAACATAAACACCTACAATAGGCCACAGATGGTGTATGTTATTTTTTTATTTTTTACACGGGCTAACTGATTTCTCTTGCCTTGAGTCTTAAACACATTCTAATAATTTGACAGTGGCTATAATTATGTACCTACATTTGCTCAGCAAATATAGTCAGTGGAATAATTTTAGATGTCGCTAAAATACTTGTTTATTTAATTTAAGGATACACGGCTTTCTAAACGTTTTAATCATTATCGTCTGTCATTTTGTCTTTCAGGCGCCTTTAGGTGAAATATGAGATGTCAAGCACAACTATTAAGAACAAAGAATATTTGTGGGTCCATGCACAGTGTATTGATTACCTTATTGAAGAGTATGGAAGGAGATAAGAGTAAAATATTTTTTTATGTTCACACAAAACAAGATTTTGTGTGATTGTTTTGATTTCCTCTTTTGCACGAGGAAACTTCAGTGACCCTCACTCACCTGCAAGCCTAAGGGCCGACATGCGCTGGAACTCGGGTTCCTGCAGCCACTTCCACATTCGTCTGAACGTCTCCCGACCTGACTTGAGTTTACTCCAGGGTTTGGGATTCCGCAGGAGGTCCGAGAGAGTTCCTTGAGAGCGACACAAGATCCTCTGGGCAAAGATGGCCTGTGGGATGCTGTACCTCTTTAACTCCGCCGTTATCCGCTGAGCCACCTCTTTAGTGTTGATCTCCTCCACCTGCCCTGACCCACCACCCTGTCCGCCGCATCCTGCTGCCTGCCTGTCCCGCTCCAACAGCACCGACCCGTTCGCCTGAGAGTGTGAGTGACTGTGGTGGTGGTGGTGGTGGTGGTTGATGCCGTTGAGAGAAGACATGATGCCCGCCCCGTGGCCTCCTAAACCCCGCGCCAGGTGCTCCTCGCCGCGGCCGAGCATCGCAGCGTGAGTCTCGAAGCCTCCTGTAGAAATCATCTTGTCGTTCCCCAGGTGAGCAGTCGGACCGTACGCGCTCAGAGTCTGCTGAGAGTTGTGCAAAGACCCAAGGCCGTTAGAAAGAGGCGATAAAGGTGGTCCCATCCCGGACAAGTCTTTGGAGTAGTGGCCGTATAGGTTACTCATAGACGCGAGGCCCCGGTCATCCCGCATCAGCGTGAAACTGCCGCTTACGTTCCCGGCGGCGAGACGCTGGTGCGCGGGATGGTGATGAGCGTGAGGGTGCGGGTGGTGGTGAAATTTCTCTGAGACGTTGGATATGGGAGGCAGATGGTGCTGCAGCGGCGTCAGGGTGGTGTAAGTGCTGCTCAGGCTCATGCTCGAATCGCACGACATGGTCATCGCTGGATGCAGAGGACCGGACAGCGAATGGTCCGTGCGATACTCCCCAGCCCCGTCCAGTATCGAGGCCATGCTGGACACCATCGCTGACCTCCCATGCGATGACACCAAGTTCCTATGTGTCGCCGACTGTCGCGCGTGTGGAGAGTTCATCAAGTCCCCCGTTTGATGGGAGTGTGACACGCCGTGCAGATTCCCAATGTTTTCCATTGTAAGTTCCATTGTTGAAAGACACTGTTTTCTTCTCTCTCTCTCTCTCTTCCCTACACTCTCCCTTCCAATAAATTTTAAACGATCTCAAAGCCGCGCGCCATTGATCCCCGAGATCTTCAGTGTTAGTCAATCCAGCATTTCACCACGCACATGTACGTACGCCTGGTGTCTAAACGCTTGTATCTATCGCCGTGGCGCGCGTCTTACTACTGACAGTCGAAGCTGACCGAGTGAGAGTGTCTGCCTCGTGACCGCGCAATATATTAAGATGTGCTGTGCCTGTGTGCACGGTTGCGCGCACCGCACAAAATAAAGGTTCTTCGGGGATTCTTAGGTTCAGCGAAGAGCCTTTTTTTCTAGTCAGAAAAAAAAATGGTTATGTGGGGATCTTGAGGTAGTTTTGTAGCTCAAAAAAGTCTTGTTTCATTATACAAGTTCTTGAGCCTATTGGTTTCTGGTTTGTTTAAAGCGCCAGTAGACGTTTTCTAAAGAACTAAAGAATAAAATATACTTGTGAAACTTCATCAAGGTGTAAAAGCCTTTTTAAAGGGTGTACACTCACTCTGCTTCAGACTAGGGCTGACGTCACCAATACTGTCTGTTGTACAGACGAGAGACACCTAATATGGGTGATTCACTTATGCTCTCACAATTCGTCCCTCTGCTGGCGTTAAATTAGAGAGCGAAATCGAGTTTTTTTTTTTACATATATGGCGTGACATCTGCACACTTTGACACTAGCGGTGTTGTTTTGAATTATTGGGGATTCCTTTATGGACATGGTTCATCGGTTTCTCCTGATAAAGTTGCTTAACTTGGCGCCAGCGCGCAACATCTTAATGGTTAAATATTAATGGATTTCCCAAACCCAAAGTAGATAAGATAGTCAAATTCCTTTTGAACGACATGAGATCACATGATTAATTATATCATATTTGTGTTAAACGTTTGAAAGTTTAAAGAAATTTCATTATCAGCCAAATGGGCTATTTGCAGTTTTATAAGGATTTATGTTGCGGCAGAAACTCATGTGATGTAATTATTGGCAATTTGAATAGCCGAAAAAATTAAATAAACAAACGTATTAAAACAGAGAAAGAAAGTCAAACTTCATATTCACTCAAGTTTTAGGCTGCATACAATTTCATTAGACAAGTTTCAACGAGATATTTGTTTTGTATTTCCATGATGCTGCATGGATAAGGATAACATGCAAATGTATTACATTGATTTTTTTTTTACTTAGTTGTTACATTTACATACAGGCCTGGCTTTGTGATTCACTAGTCTTCAGTTTTCAGCTAGGCTACTTATTAGTAGGCCTGTTCTACTTATAAAAACACTGTAGGCCTATATGGTTACTCCAAAAGTAGTGAGATTACAGCCTATGTATTTAAAATGTTATAAGATAATAGTTAGGATAATAGTTTTATAAGATAATAGTTAACACTGCTAAAATTAATTTGATGAAATGAATATGACAATATTTAGCTGTTATTGTTTTTTTCCCCCAGATGATCACTTCCGGTTCACGCCTATTATTAATGCACTCAGTCATCGATCAATACATCGATCATTTAGAATGGGATGGGCAATAAATGTAATATATTTGTTTTCTCTAAGAATGGACTCGCGAAGGGTGAATCCCCATTGTCACTGACTAGGCCCACTCATTTATTTGACTATATTTATTGCCGTCAATAAATAAAACGGAAGAAAAACATCGATATATTTATAGGCTAAATAGAAAAAGACCACTTTCTTTTCGGTCGAATTTCATTGGATCTTAATGCTGGATGAGGAACAGCAAAACAGTTATCTTTGTGTGTGTTAAAGACCCAAAGCAACAATACTTAGCTTAACTTCATTTAGCCTCACTGCAAATATCCAGATAGGAAATTATAATTTTATTATAATGATGAATAGGACCATGACATTAGAAAAAACAGCCTTGTCCTTTGGGATTGCTGTTTTCTTATTGATCCTTGCAATCAGTGTTACTGAAAATAAATTAGGCCGCTCACAAATCTGTTTGCTGCAGCCTTGCAGATTTTTACACGCGGTGCCATCACTATTTCTATTCTCATACACTTAAAATGTGATTTGGTGTAGATTTTAAGTAGTTGTGAAGTAGTAACTAGTTGGTATTTGGCCATATGCAACATAATCCTTAACTCCAATGTTCATTGTAGGCTATTTTTGAAGGCTATATTAATTCCAAACATCTAAATGAACTCAAGGGTCAGTGATACGATAATGTTATGTGGCGGCCGTGTGTGCTATACACGACCAAAAGGGTTCAGATATTTCTGGCTCATATATCTGGACACAACCACAATTGATTATTGCATTGATTTGTTCCTTGCTATTTACAAAATCATGCTCTGCTATGACAGGATAATTGAATGCGGTTTAATGTATATAGAGATGAACGGTAACAGCTGATGCGTTTGCGAGAACATCGTTCAGTCAGTTTTATGATAATTTTTTTGCATGTCGTTACATTTATGATATTGACACAAAGTATATTGCAGCCTATACAGTGCCTTTACCTACCTGTCGATATATTTACAAGTTATTATATTTGATAAAAGTAAACAAGATAAAAAAGGCGATAAATAATAAAGTTAGGAAAGAATGTCAATGGTTTATCGGGTTAAATGATATAAACGTGCCAAAGACATGGTGAATGAGATTGTACATACTTTTGATAATGTGAATCAAACTTTTTTCGATATATAAATATAAGGGGGGAAAGTATTTTAGTGAGATTTCAGGAAGTGGCCTGTTTAAATAGTAAAAATGTTTTGACCAAATGCTGCACCTAAACAAATTTGCCTTTGTTTTAAAATGACACATTTTATACTGATTTTCTAATTGTAATTATTTGTGTGGGCCTGCGTGGGTTGAGAGGTTGCTCATACTGCATATTTAAAATCTACTCAACAGAAACGGAATTCTTTAGGGGGTAAAGTTTCGTACTGTTCTATAATAACAGTGTTTGATTCTCTGAATAATGTCTAGGAGCCTATAATGTAACATTGTACTTGCTGCATAAATTATTAGAGAGCAGACCCTGATTTAATTTTCGCTCGAATATTCAAAAGAGCTAGACCTACCCTGTGGCTCACATAGTATGAAATATTAAAGCTGTCGATATCCAAATAGAGACTAGGAAAGCCATAGACACTCAATATTTTATTTTTGCATTTCTAAGAGTGTGAGTCGACAAACACAATTGCTTAATAAGTGTGTGCACCGGTTGCATTATAATGATGTATCTGTATAGCCTATTTTATATCATAAAATAGCCATTTACACTTTAGATTGAGAAATTTTTGTCAGAAATAATCTCTTAAAAATGTATCTCGGCCATAATGACAAATGATTATTTTAAATTGCATTAGAGACCTTCCAATAATCAATATTTTTGGGAACGAGTTACCCTGAAATATTAAAAGAGCACAATAACAAATAAAGTACCTACAACAAAAATGTTAACTTGCCGAATTTCAAACGAAGTTTTTTCTTTGTAATTTTTTTCTAATATTTTTCTTTAAATGTATTTCTTATATATTTAATATTTTAATCCATTTATTTCCTTAGTTATTGCATTTTAATCCTGTCATTCGGATATAGGAAGCTGTTCATTTAAAAGTGTGTACTGCTGATAAAAAATGTCTTTGTTTAGTGTGCTTTAAAGGTCCAGGCATTTTTTCTATGGGTTTGATCAGTTTCTATCACAAAGTGTGACAAAGATAGACTCAAATTTGCTTGACTGCATTAGTAGTATCACTTGGCTGATCGATCACACCCTAAAGTAAATTTACTTGAATCGGTTTATTGGCAGAAGTCAAGCAGTCCTGTTGAAACTGACCATTGCAGAATGGAGTTAGTGAGACTTCAAGATTTGGATCTGTAACACCTCATTCCACCTGAAAACTTTGTTTTAAAAAATCCCCGACGTTTTGTTAGTCTATTATAGTATAATTGTTAAGCAAACACTATCTTGTACCTTAATACTTAAATTAAAACGTGGAGCAAAAAGTAGAACTCTCTGACAAAATATTTTGTTGCAATGTCGTTTTAACTTAAATTATAAACAAGATCTTTGGAACGTCATATTTTCTTGTTGTAACTGAACAGTTTTATTCCTAAAACAATAATAATTTCTGTTTCAGAGATTACTGACCAACGATTCATACGATAATAGGTATTATAGAGCTCTTGACACGATATATTAAGAAGATCAATATATCGAATACATTATTTCAAATAAAAAATGTATGTTCTACACAGCAAAAAGGTTGAAAAAATATATTAATATTTACTTTTATATTTTTGTGCCGCTGTGGTTGTTTGGATATAAGTTCTTCATGTTTCCTTTTGTTAAGAATTATAAACGAACCTTTGAACGTTAAATACATTCAGTCTGTAAACCCCTTTCAGTTATTGGTTATTAAACTCTATGGTTAAAGTCTCTTGCGGTGATAATATCATTTTATAAGACTGAGCCCTGCTCTGCATGTAGAACCGAATTTTCAGTGTGTTCCGTGTATTTAGAGACCTGTGTATTTGAAAGTGCTCTGCGAAAGAGAGCATGTGATCTATGGCTCTGGTCTCTGATCGATATATCCGCATTCTGATCGATTGGTATGGTAGAAATCTCAGGGACCCGTATAAAGCTTTTCATCAGAAAATGCCCCATTTTAACCAAACGTGGCATTTAAAACTATTTGTTTAGAAAAAAAATCAGGATGTATTTTAGTCCGCATTTTATATCATGTTAGAAATGTGCGTTCTGTAATTTTGTTTGTAATACTTTAAATAATAGGCTATTAAATATATCAAATCGTTTTGAGTATTTAAAAAAAAAAACTTTATTCATATCATACGTTTTGTCTTTGTTGCTGTTTCATAAATGTCAGTAGCCTATCTAAAAAAATACAGGTGTAGGCCTAACGCTGATCATAAGATAACGATTAATACATTATTAGACTTTTGCTATTTTTCTTTTTCATATAAATTCAAAATAAATTTACCCTAATTTTACCCTCAATTTGCGCTTATTTGATATTTTCCAAATTAACAGACATATCAGCTATCATTATTTTTTATATCGCATGTTCTTTTCCCACTGTATGTAGCTATATAGGCTACTATTTTCATATCTAATATCTCCTTTTTTTCTTAATGTAGCCTACAGCTGCACACCGAATCATAGGCTTCATATTTTTAAACATCCAGAAATGTCTCTGCCTTCTCAGTCCTTGATAGCCAGCATCATTTAAATATGATCGATTATATCGATTATTGTAGCCTGTTTCACAGATGTCATATACTTTCCTTTTTTATCTGACCTCTTATTTTTCCGAATGAAAATTATGTTTACGTTGCTGTAAGTCTGGAAGTATGTGAAACGCAGCAACAAATATAGGAGATCATCGTGCAACATCTCTTTGTCAGGTATAGCCTATGTCCGGCTGTATATTAATATTTAGCCCAATATTTTATTTCCAGTAACTTTTTAAATTACAGACTATTTCTTTAAGTTTTGCCACAATAAGGTGTGTTGACATGTAGGCTAGCAGCGTTTTGTGTTAGACTTTTGCAACTAAAGCCATGAAAGGAAAAATCTCTTCTTTATATGCAATTTGTCTAAATTGACTAAAAGGTTGTAGCTCATAGGCTACTACGTAAATGTCGACATGTCACCACACCACAGGACTGTGTCAGTTCAGTGCTTTCCCCCTTATTTGAGCATCATTTACACTGTAATAATAACAATAACGTCCATCAACAGAATTAATAATGATGCAATATTATCAGTGATCGACCATAATAGTTTTTATTGTCATTTATTGAAACCGCATGGATAGCCTGATTGGTAATGTTTTATTATTTTTTGTTCTTCTAGCTATTATTAGTTCACATATTAGGCCTATGTCTTAAGATTTAAAATTGAATATCGTGTTTTTGAAATAGCCTATTCTACTTTGCAATCTTCACACATCTGCGTTGGAAATTTGGGTAACTTTGGAACAAGCTTCCTTGAACTATTTCATAATAAAAAATAAATAAATAAACAGCCAAACTGAATTTTGGATTGTCAAAAACCTTATATGTGAACAAAAAGAACATGTATATAGTTTTGTGGTCTTAAAATAATCATATTCAGCATTATACTATAATGCCAAGTCAACACACTGTATATGTTGCAAAGTGTTTTCATTTATAGCATGTAATAACTCCTGGTAGAGCAGTGAATTTAGAGTCATCAATATCTGTGTACGTGTGTGCGCGCACCTTCAGCATTCAATACGAGGCTTTAGACTGGGAGAGAAATAGAGAGGGGAAAAACATTCCCAGCCTCCACAACCGAGAAAGCACCGGTTGCTAGGCGACAGGCGAAGAAGAGATGGATTGAAAAGGCATACTCGATCAATTCCGGTGAGAGTGAGGAGGAAAAGGAGAGAGTGACCCACACAGAAAGAGAGAGGGAGAAAGCGATTGCGGCCAAAAATCATACTGCAATCTTTAAGCTCAGTTAAAAACCGTCCTTCTGTAGACCAACATCCGTTACTCCGTTACCTGCCGCCGCTAAAACATTTACCGCCGCCATTTTTTGAGTGACCTCAAAACTGTCCGTCCACCTGCCTCGAATACGTCCCAACTGACGGGGGATTTTTGAAAACGTGCAATTCATAATTCACAGCCTGGTTGAACAGATCCGAGCAGATGCCCCTCCACCCCCCTCTGCAAGTCCCACACACGCGCGCGCGCTCACACCCTGCAGTGTGTGTCTGCACAGAGCAGTGTTGAGTGTATCGACTGTGTATTGATCCTTCCACTCACCTCCCTGCAGTCAGCTCTTGTCCTACATAGCCAGGCCTGTCTGATTCCTCTTACCTCTCTTTCTTTCTCACACACACACACACACACACACACACACGCACACAACCGCTTTCTTTCTTTCTGTCTTGTTATTTGCGGCTGTTTTTGATAGCTCTACAGTACATGTTGCTCTTGTGGTAGCATCGAAATAGCTACGTGTTTCAATCAGATCGGAGTTGAGTTTGAATTGGAAAGCCATGGGGGATCCTTATCTTCGCCATGCAGAAACAAGCCATGAGCAATAAGACACTGGTTTCTATCTGTGCTGGCACACACAGTGGGGATTAATTGATCTCCTAATACCACAGATAAATCAATGTCCTCACCCCCTCCATTTATTTGTCCAATCAGAGCAGGTGTCATTGGATCAACGGACCTCCTCAGCCAATAGGAGGTGGACTGGGCGCTGACTGACAGCGCTCAGCGTTGGATGGAGTCAATCAAATTGGCATTGGCAAGGGAGTTATATGGACTTAACGCCCAAAATACTCTTCCTCGCCACAAGCTACATCTACAAGTTGATGTACAACATACAGCGTTAAGATATTAAATGTTAGTACAAACGGAAATTTGTTATTTTTAAGGGCTATTATTTGCCTCAATCTTTTTTCCACTTTAAAAGGATAGTAAACACAGAATGAAAATTCTGTCATCATACACCCTCATTTAGTTCCATCCATGGTTTTTGTTCTTATTCAGAACACAAAAGAAGATATATAGCCTAATGTTTCTGTGGTTTTGTCTATATGCTGTAAGTCAATGGGGTCCAAAGGTTTCATGGTAATAGCAAAGGCATAGCCTATGTTTTTTCTGTGTGTCATCTTTGTGTCTTATACTTACGGGGATAGTTCACCCAAAACATCTTCAAAACACAAATTAAGATGTTTTTTGATTAAATCTGAGAGCTTTCTGACCCTGCATAGACAGCATTGCAACTACCACGTTCAAGGCAGAAAGGTAGTAAGGACATTGTTAAAATAGTCCATGTGACATCAGTGGTTCAACCTGATGAAAAAAAAAAAACTACTTTATTCAACAAATTTTTTCTCTTCCATGTCAGACTATAGACACATCCAGGTTCTACGTCAGAATGCATGGTACAGTCGTGAACGCGTGGTGAAGGCTGACATGGAAGAGAAGAAATTGTTGAAGTATTCTTGTAGCTTCATATAATCACGGTTGACGGTTGAACTACTGATGTCACATGGACTATTTTAACCATGTCCTTTCTATGTTTCTGGACCTTGACCGTGGTAGTTGTGTTGCAGGGTCAGCAGCTCTCTCTCGTAAGCTCTCATATTTCATCAAAAATATCAAAAAGGTCTTACGGGTTCGGAACGACATGAGGGTGAGTAATTAATGACAGAATTATCATTTTAGGTGAACTATCCCTTTAACCTTAATAAATTCATAGCTATAAATTCTTAGTCTTGCTCCTAGACTCCTATAATTTCTGTTCCTGGCCTATTTAATAGGTTTTTTTTATATATATAATTTTTTTTACATAACCAATATTATCAGATTTTTTTTGCCACTTGAATTCTCTTCATTTTATTTTGCCTTGTTCTCATTGGCATCAATTTAAACAATTTAAACAGGCCGTCTACCCCGACTAAGGTCTGTACATCTACATATTGTGCATAATAGAGCTGCGTCCTGCATAATGTCCCACTGACCCTCAATGCTGACCCGCTGAAATCTCCAGTTTCTATTCTAGGGATATTCTAGATGCTCTGTCTCTTTGTTTTGCATCCTTTATTTTTTCCACTTCAGATTCCCTTCGTTTACCACAGTCATGATTTATCCAAACATTTTGTATCAAACACGGCTAAAAATATTCCCTTTCTTTCTCGAAATATTGATTTTGCCTGTAGCATTGTCTATGGTGTGTGTGAGTCTTTGGATGTGTTCTATGGGGGTAAAGAAGGGGGGTGCCAACATTAAAGCAGAAAACGGGTTCAAATACTGTGTTTTTTTCCATTTTTATTAAAATACTTGAATTGCCAGACACCACACAATCATCAACGCGTCCTCAATTCCTTGGAGTGATTTGACATGTGCTTAACTTTTACCAGACAATCCCATTCAAGTACACTATGAATTTTGCAAGTTAGTCATTTGCAAAATGGATGAAAAGCATATAATTTTGCCGCAACAATCGCAGCCTCTTTTGTCGTCAGGGCATAATAGAAATGGAGGGAACTGATCAATAGGTTATTGATTTTCATTGGATGGAGTTGGGGGAATTGAGAGAACGCGAACGAGGAAGAAAGAGAGAGGCGTTGGGGGCTGACTGTGAAATGCAGGCTTTTGAAATCTTCTGTTTAGAAGATGAATGCTCCTACTGGAAGCAGGTGATCTTGTTTGTCTCCTCACACTTGCCTGTTTTGAAACAGTTCTGGTGCATTGTGGGATTGGCTGACTCATGGGGCATAGTTCGCCTCCTTAAACCGTGTTGCCAAAACACATTATGTGAACTTTAATCACTGTCTGTTCAGCCACTATGTCAAAGTCTACCAATAATAAATCATTTTTGCACAGAAATTCAAAACTTGAATGTCTGTTTTTTCTTCATTTTTCTTTTTAAAGGGCCAATTCACCCAAAAATTCTTTCACTATCCCTCATGTCATTTCCAACCTGTATGACTTTCCTTCTTCTGTGGAACACAAAATAACATATTTGAAAAATGTCTCTGTGTTTCTTTTTTTTTTCATACAATAGGGTCAGTGGGGTCCAATGTTGTCTTGGACCCCACAAAATATCATTTTATGGACAAAAACAGTTTTTCAACATATTGTCCACCTCACCAATTAACTCTACAAAAACTTACATGAAATACCAAATTTACAACTATTATCACACCTTTATCTCGGCATTTGATAGGGAGTTCCAATTGATCCATCCTTGAGGCCGACTGGCCTGCACTTTGCAGTGTTTGGGGTGCAGGCTATGTTATCTGGGCCAGTATCGCAGGCGGATGTGTGGTGATACGTGTGTATGGCGTGTTAATGCGTGAAGCTGGACTTGCATTGATCTCTATGCAGGATGTCAAACATTTTAGTGCCGATCTCGTCCTTGTTATTGCTCTTCACCGCCAGGCTGTTAATGCATAAAAAATCATTTGTCCCCTATGTTTTCCTCCCCATCTCAATTGGACGCCCAGAGCAACAGAAGAATACCACGTTGTTGTACTCCATGAGCACTCCTCCCCCTCCCTTCTTTCTGTTCTCCTCATCCCTCATCCTTCCATTTTTGTGTCCATCTATCTTTACGACACCTGGTTTCATCTCCTTAATGTTTCCGGACTTGACAGTCTCCCTGGTCAAAAATTCTTAATTAAGCCTGCTGTGTGTATTTGCAGTTAGGCAAATTGCAACCTGACAGGGCTAATAAAAACATTTTCGAGAGAGGGAAAGCGAAGGAACCGAGCGAAGGTGTGGAGAACCGTCATCCACACCCCAACAACCCTATCTGTTCCTTCCTCTCTTTATCACTGTCAGCCATTCCCGGCATCCTCGCATTTTCTACATCACAGCCCAGAGGAAGAAGGACTGATAAATATTGCGGATCTACTTTTGCAGGTCTTTAATCTCTCTCCCTTTTTGTTTTGGCCTGCGGGACTCATCGATTAGAACATTAAATCAAAAATCCTAGAGATACAGATATGAAAGTTTTGTTTGCAAGCTTTTCTCTCCTCCATGGTTGGTATACTTACCCAGTCATTAGTCTCAGGTTGAGGAAGCTTCCAGGATGTAGCCAGCACAGTGTTTGCTGAAGTATCTGCCAAAAGATGAAAGTACCAATATCTTAATACATTATAATGTCTTGGGCTCCTGCTTCTGACCTGGAAGGCCATAGATGTTGACCTTACGGAATAACATGGATCCGTAAAGGCCACATAATTTGCGATGATATTTGACACAAGGGTTTTCAAAGCTTTTACATTGATGTTTTAACCTTGAAAGATCATATTATTTGAAGAAATTATACTGTAAAAAAAAAAGTTTTCATCCATTTAACCTAACAATAATTTATATTAGTTCTATTCAATTTAATGTTGATTTTCTTCATCAGTAACTATATTCAAATTGGCCAAGTTTAGTGACATAATTTTACCTAAAAAACACATAATTTAAAAATAAATTGCCATAAAAGGCAGTACAAAAGGGTTATTAGTTTTAGTCTGTGACTTACTTGTATATACGTGTGTAATGTTTTATAATATATGTATTTTAGAAAACTGCTAGATGAAAGCATATTGTGTCACTCACACATTGTAAGACACAGCTGTACATGAGCTGACACCTTGTTGTCCATATGACCATCACTTATCTTATGTGTGAGAAATCCATTTCTGTAGCGCCAGGCCTTCCTATGAGAGACCACTGGGCTCCTCACACCTCTAGTAATAGTGTATGAGATCCATACCTTCAGCTGAACACCCCGTGGTATTGCTTGCTCATGTGAGAGAGTGGACATTGGCTGTTACGGTCACAGCTTTCTCGACAGAGTGAGGAAGAACAAGAAGCAGAGGTGTCACAGCGTCGTATCGCAACATCTCGAGAAAAGGACTCTTGTGTGCCACGACATGTCGTATTGTCATTGTGTTAAATGTGTGTGATTGCATGAGCCTCTTTAGTTGAGGACACTGCAGCTAATCAGCCAAGAGGTCCTGTAGGGTGTTAGTCCTAGTGTTGGAGAGTCCTCCTTTCCTCTACAAGAGTCTTGACATCTCTTAACCTCTGTCAATTGTAATGGTATAACTAACCGTGTTTTTTCCTACTGCACAAAGCCAAACAGCTCCTCACAGACTTGGTCTCCATGCCCGTGGTATTGCTTGCTCGTGTGAGAGAGTGAACATTGGCTGTTACGGTCACAGCTTTCTCGACAGAGTGAGGAAGAACAAGAAGCAGAGGTGTCACAGCGTCGTATCGCAACATCTCGAGAAAAGGACTCTTGTGTGCCACGACATGTCGTATTGTCATTGTGTTAAATGTGTGTGATTGCATGAGCCTCTTTAGTTGAGGACACTGCAGCTAATCAGCCAAGAGGTCCTGTAGGGTGTCCTAGTGTTGGAGAGTCCTCCTTTCCTCTACAAGAGTCTTGACATCTCTTAACCTCTGTCAATTGTAATGGTATAACTAACCGTGTTTTTTCCTACTGCACAAAGCCAAACAGCTCCTCACAGACTTGGTCTCCATGCAGCTGTGCAGGTAGAAGTCCATTTTTTAAAAACACTGTGAAAAGGTAATGTTCTAATAATTGTTCTATTAAATGAATAAATGCAAATAAATTTAAGTAAAAGGCCTACAAGTTTGTACAATAAAACTGCAAGCAAGTAAACTTATAATGCTATATTTAGTCCAATTTAATTTATGTTCTATGTTAATTTATCTCAAAAATCTATTTCCTGAGCAAGTTGACGTGCTGAATCCAATGAGCATGCGCAAATGATTCTGGTATTTATGAAAAACTCTGTTGGCCAGTTGTGACATATCAATGTGATATGGCAACAATATGCTTTAAATGCAAAATTTTTTTTGGTATATAAGAGACAGAAATGACAGTGATCTAAAACATTGTAAAATAATTAAAACTTCCGAAATGTTTTTATGACATGCATGTTGTAGCCAATATGACTATGTCCAGTTTGAAAGCAGAATCTTTGCTTGAAGGCAGCATCTTTACGGATTAATTCTTCAGAAAAGCCCAATTAAATGTGAGTCCGCGTGTAAATTATACAAAGATGTTAAGGGTGATCGACTTTTAAATGTTTTTTATTTGTCAGTCATTTTCAAGGCGCATTTAAGATCGACGCTCCTCTCGCGAAAACAAACGTGTTTTCCCCTCCACAGTACCCAGTCAAATGTCTTAAAGAAGACCATTTTTATGACATTATTTTAGATATTTAAATCTATAATCAAGTCGTTGTTAGTTTTTTATTTCAGACTTACCGTACGGTAACAGCGAACTGTTGCTATGGTTACCTCTTCAGACTGTTCATTCGCGCCTTATTTTTTAACATAAGATCCGGCGTGGTGTTTGCTTGAATGTGCGCGTCTTCCGGTGTCATTCGCTTCCATTTATTTTACCTGTATAAAAGCCGTCCATTATTTTGCTTTATGTTGCAAACTGCTATTTGCTACAATATTTTTTCATTTATCATAATCATAAACACAAGCGCAAATTGTTTTACCATTTAGCCTACTCCACTTTGTTAGCCTATTCTTGTCTATATCTGCTATGAATCGGTAGCCTATTGCACATTCGTAGAAAATGGCTTACTTCTGCTTTGCAAAATAATGTGGATATTAACACAATTCAACCTTTTAAAATATTTTATTATTATTATCAAAACGTTGTTTAGGAAAGCTATGCACACTTTTATGTAAATGTGTATTTTTATGTTAAAAAGAATACATAAAAAATAATCAAATATTAACCAACAGAAACTGGGATAACAGACAACCACCTAATAAGCAGCAAACACTGCTGTTTTAATGAGATGGAGAGAACGATGGACAGGAGGAAGGAACTAAAGTGATGGTAGTGTCACTGGTGTCTATAAGTGGGGTCAGGAGCTTAATGTCAGTGCTGGAAGGTGAAAGGTCACAGCTCCTATTAAAATACCTTTTAAGAGTCCTTCAGTGATCTTATGTAATAGCAGTGGGTTCACCGGAGGTTGTTAACCTGCTTATGAGGGATGCTTCCTTTGAATATATTTTGACCTGTGTTAGGTTGAGAATGTAGAAATGTTGGTCAAGTTAAAGCTCTTTCAAGGTCTTTTGCATGCAATAGAAATTCACCTCAGTCAAACAAATTATTTTATATGACTAAATGAGCCTGAAAAAGTTAGATTCAACTGTTGTTTGTTATGTTTCAACTTAAACGTGTAGATTTAAACAATGTTATATAATGTTATATCACTATTTAGTGTAGCTCAAAAGGTTTTTAGATCATATTTAACAGTATTCAATCTGAAAAAGAGCAATATGTCAGTAATACTAAGCAATACTAATGGACATGTAAATTGCACTGCCTTCCACTATCACTGCTTTTGTATAATTAATTACACCTGTAATAGGTGCAAGGACACTGTAATGCAAAATAGTATGGCATATTCTTTTTAATAACTGTAATAATAACAGGTACCTGCATCAAATACTAACCATCTCCCAGGAACCTGGTGTCTTTGTTAGGCATGTGCCATCCTTTTCCTCCTTCTCCAGCTCTACAAGCAATCTGCATCCACCTTCACCTCTGCACCCCCTTTATCCTCCTCTATCTCCTTTTCTCCATCTTCTCTTAACTCATCTTCCCCCATCCTACCCTTCTATCAGTCCATGACCATTACGCTCATAAATCAATATTGACGACCCATCATCCGAAGGATGAATTACGGGACTGTGGATGGCTATAGTCATGTGACCGGCAGGTTTTACATTATGTTTCGGCCATTTAGTTGACGCCATTATGCACAGTGACTTGGAATGAAGTCCTTTCAATGCGAGGCTGAGGAAGAAGACACATTACCATCTTTAAAAGCACTTCATTGCCGTTTCTCTTCAACTCATAAAGAATGAGGTGAGAAAGAAATGAATAGGCCGCTTGGTGATGCAAAGCAGATACCGTAGCTCTTAACAAGAAGTTTCATACAAACACACACCCACACGTTCATGCAGAGGGAATATGATCAATGCTACGTTTTCTGTTTTCACAAGAGATTTCCGATGCATTCATTGGCCACACATTGTGAGCAATCAAATGCTCACAAGGTTGGATTGAGATTATGGCAGTGTGTTTGTGTATTTGTTGGAAATAGAGAAAGTACAGTCTTTTAGTTGGTTTACTGAGGGACAAGGCCTGTGCTTAAGCCTCAAAATGAAAATATGTGGGCTAGTAAGAGAGCCAATCACAGAAGTGCTTTCATCGCCCTCTGGCCACTCCTGACCTCTTGACCCTGGCCATGACCCCTTAGGCCAAAGGTTACCCTCAGGGGTCAAAAAGGATCACTGCAGGCAGGACCAAGAGTTGTCGCCATGGAAACCACTGGAGATAGATGAAGTTAGGGAAGTGAGGGGAGATCATGGTGCTTGCCAAGGTCCTCTTTGTTTCATTGTCCAGTGGTTTTGTTGGTTTAGGATCCCCCTGCTGGACAAAAACAGTTGGTTTAAGGTTGAAAACTGAATCAGGTCATTCGTTGCTTTTTTTCTGCTATACACATTATGTCCGTTGCTTTTTTTCTGCTATACACATTATGACTATTATCCTTTTGCATTCATTGTTTGTTTGTTTGCAGTTTATTTTTTCAGGTTAAGAAAGTACATTGACAGATAGATTGTTCTCTTAGTTAAGCCCCGTAATACGGTGAGAAGAATTGGTTTTGAGATGAATATTCAACAAACACAAATAAGTGTAGTAGCCTATTTACCATGTAGTGTAGTTTCACCTTATTTTTAAACGCGGACGTAGGCCTACGCTATTCCTGTGAATGCGCGAGACTTCCGATTCTTTAGCCGCTATAGCTAAATAACAAGAATAATAAAAGTGCAGTAATGTGTAAAACTATTTTGCGCTACAAACGTACTAGACCTATAATACATTTAATTAACACATTAACAAACATATTTT
The DNA here is from genome assembly GCF_001515625.1 of Sinocyclocheilus rhinocerous. Classification (NCBI taxonomy): domain Eukaryota; kingdom Metazoa; phylum Chordata; class Actinopteri; order Cypriniformes; family Cyprinidae; genus Sinocyclocheilus; species Sinocyclocheilus rhinocerous. The sequence continues at coordinate 531,708 of NW_015664180.1, read as the reverse complement.
TGAAACATCAAGCAGTATAACGAACTTTTGTATAGCTAAATGGAAATGGCTGACACATGACCGCTCTTTAGTTAAAAATACGGTGAATAAATAAATCCTGTGAGTTACAAGGTAAGTGAGATTATTCTGCCACCTAGTGGTTAGATTGTGTATAGATACAATACAATCGCTACAATAGTTTTCTCTTTTCTCACGTTTTTTCCTGTCCTTATCCACTAAAACGAAGCTGAAAGTTGCCAACAAGAGCATCTAAAACAATGATACTTTCACCATAACTGTCATCTTGACTGGAACTTGTCAAGCTAAATTTTTAATTACATTTTTTTTAAGCTTCCCCAATACTGCATGTTGGTGAACATTCTGTTGCAACAAGTTTGGCATCCAAAAAAAAAAAAAAAACAGAATTCAGATCTGTACAATGGGAAGCCTTCAATGTCTGATGATCTGGGGCAAGTCTGTCTTAACCAAACTTTGCTGACCCTGAGTCGCTGCACAGTTAATCACCTAGCAGAAAGCTTTGGCACCATAAAGGCGTTTGATCAAATCAGCTTTGGAATGCTGAATTGGACTAAAACCTAGGCCAGAATGTTTTGATCGGCCTTTGCCGCACGACTCATCTCTTCTTACCCCACTGTCCGTTAATCAGGCCCACGTCTCCGGCGTTAATCTCCGCCCCCTCCAGTCCTCTCCCATGTACCTAATTAGATTAAGGGGATCAACACACCAAGCACTGCTCCACAGCTTAATGGGGTTGAGGGAACAGGCTTTTTATTCGAATGAGAAAATGAACAAGTCAGTAACACATGCATGTGAGTCAAACTTTGTGAGCATTTGCATTGTAAGCTTCATTGCTATTGTGGTGACACTGCATCATTATAGAAATGTTTTATCTTAATCATTTGCCAAAAAAAATTGAAAAAGAACAATGAAAATAGACTGATATTCACTCAAAACTGCATGAGGGTGTATAAATGAGATGAAGAGAGAGAGAGAGAGCGAGCAAACTGCAACCTGCTCAACAGCTTGTATCTTATAAGCATAAGGCACACATATGCAAGAGTATTAACATCCTAAAACTGTCAAAGGCAAGAGGATTTAATGCCGAGGACCATTCAGGGGAATTAAGCAAATTAATGCAAGAAAAGAAAGATTTGGTTAAGACAATTTAATTAGATGGCTTTGTAAGAGTGATAATTGCTTAAAAACCTTGTTTCTTGGTTAGGTTCCCACTCCTTTCTTCTGTAATTATGCCTCAAAACAATTATGCATGTATTTTTGTAGCTGAAAATTGTTCTCATTACATTTTTCCAATAAAATATCAAAAATAATGATAGATAAATATAATAAATAATTTTTTTATTAAATATTCAACTATTTGAATAGTATTGATAAAAATCTAAATATTATAATAATACTTTAATGCATTTATAAGTAAACCACATACTCGGGATCTTATATAAAATATCTAAAATATAATATATAAATGTAATAAAAAATATTTTATTAAATAATGAAGCATTTAAATATGAAAATAATATTAATAAAAATAATAATGATATTTAAATCCAACCTACTTCTCATTATCAGTAAAATCAGGTGATATCTTAATATATACATACATATTAAAAACATACACACACACACACACACACACACACACATATATCAGCACTGCTCCACAACTTAATGGGGTTTAGGGGACAGGCTTTTTATTCAAATGAGAAAATGAACAGAAGTCAGTAACACGTGCACATGGGCCTTTACCAGAGATACAGTGTGTCGAGATGGGAGTCAAACTGTGTGAGCATTTGCAACTTCATTGCCATTATGGTGAAATGGAATCATTATAGCAATGATGATTTATCTTAATCATTTGCCAATAATGATGTGAAAAAGAGCAATGAAAACAGACTGATATTCACTCAAATCTTTGTGAATGTGTATAAAGGAGATGAAGAGAGGGAGAGAGAGAGAGAGAGAGAGTGCAAACTGCAAGCTGTTCAACAGCTTGTGTTTTATAAGCATAAGGCACGCATATGCAAGAGAATTAAGGTCCTAAAGCTGTCAAAGGCAAGAGGATTTAATGCCGAGGACCATTCATGGGAATTAAGCAAATTAATGCAAAAAAAGAGAAAGATTTGGTTAAGAAAATTTAATTAGATGGCTTTATAAGGGTGATAATTGCTTAAAAACCTTGTTTCTTGGCTAGGTTCCCACTCCTTTCTTCTATAATTATGCCTTAAAACAATTATGTTTTTTGTTTTTTTGAAATGTATTTTTCTAGGTTGATAAAATTATTCTCATGGCATTTTTCCAATAAAATATATAAAATATTGATATATAAATATAATAAATATAATTGTATTAAATAATCAACAATTTAAATAATGTTGAAAAACAAATCAAAATATTTGAATATTAAATACATTTATAAGGAAACCACATATTCAGAATCTTGTATAAAATATATTTTATATTATATATTAAAACATTATAATCTGTCTATATTATATATATATATATATATATATATATCGACCGATTTTACTGATAACGATAACTAGTTTGGATTTAAATATCATTATTATTTATTATTTTAAAACAGTACTGTATATATGACATTATCATTAAGACCTCTCTGAATACAAATGTCAAAAAGAATTTTGACGAGTACCCTAGATTTGTTTTAAATTTAAATAATTAAAATTAGAAAGCGCACTGTTTTGTTTTATTTTATAGCAAATGTGACATCTTTACAGCAAGTGTAATGAATAGGGTGTATGAATAGGGTCACTAATTTGACTTCTTTTCTCCAAGTGGGTCAAGGTTATATGAATGACTGCATATATTGTGTCTTCATTTTATCTTTTTGAAAATGAGGTGGGACGAGTGCTGTCTTCCTGAAGCTGGTAGGAATTAGAGACAGATTTTCAGAGGCATCAGAAAGAATGTAAACCGAAATCATATTAGCCACTAATTATTATCTCCAGATGACTCACATTAGCTCACGACCCTCTTGTTCTGCTTGAGGTAATGTAGTTTTGAGGATTTATCTTGCCCCACACTCGACTACCTCATCCCTCCCTCCATATTCTCCAGCAGCAGTGTAGGTCCTCACCTGAGGAACGCTTACCAGATTATGCTGTGTGATAAGCTTCCTATTTTTCGAAACTGCATGGAGATTTATGGGATTATCTGGGTACTTATCCCAGAGTCGGCTTTGGGCAGCCTGCCGAAATCTCTTAGGACTAAAGATTTGGCTTCTGAGCTCTTCTGTCTAATTATTATCTGGATTGGCCGCAGCCGTTAAGAATGTGTTCACTTTTTTACACCATGCGCAATGTGCTCCCAAAGAGACGCTCACACACTAACATGCTTGGTGAGAAATTAAATGGTATTATTGTATTACTGTCTTAAGAATTTGTTCTGTTGCAGTCTAAGATTTCACACACAGCTTTCCTATAGGCCTATCTGTTTAACTGCACAGGATTTTTTATCTTCCTTTTGGACCTTTTAAAACTTTAAAAGCATTTTTTAACTTCATTTTATTTTACTTAATATTTGGTTTATTTATTCCAGGTTGAGTACATAATGTTGATTTACACAAAAAAGTATTGAGGCACTTACAATGGAAGTAAATGGGGGCCAATCTGTAAACATTAAAAAAAAACGTATGGTTTCAATAGTTTAAATATGTAGGTAGAAATATTAGGTTTCAATAGTGTAAATATGTGTGTCAATATGATTTTATTGTAAAAAAAATTTTTTTTTAAAAATACATTTTTTGTGTAAAATTATGTGCAATTTTGCAATGGCAATATAATGCCATAAACGCTAAAACCCTAAAGCGCCTGTTAAAATGATTTAAACAGCTTGATAGTAATACTCAAGTTTTAACAGAAGAGTTAAGGCCCGTTCACACCAAGCACGAATATCGTTATCTTTATAGTTATTGTTCTTGGTGTGAACGGGGCTTTAATGTAAGTGCTTTTATAAATGATATGCCTCACATTAAAAAAAAAAGGCCCTTTCATTGTAAGTGCCTCATCGTAACCTCGATTTTTTTTTTTTATGAAAATGAGTGACAAGTGGAAATTATTTTTTGTAGTAATAAACATTATGTCACAATATTCTAGTTATTGAACCTGGAATATTCCTTTAAGAAAATGCAATGAATAAAAAAAAATGCAACACTTTGTAAATACTTTCCAAATTTATTCATTTTCGTTTTACGAACAGTTTTGGACTTGGCTTACAAAATATGTACAATTAAATTTCCAACACTTGAACAGCATGAAGAAATAATTTGAGTGTAGATCTGGTTATATCAGTCCATGAAGGGATGGCCTACGGTGTGTCTGAAGTGTAGCCCAGTTCCAGCACACTCTGGGCGAGAAGCAAATCAATGGATGCGTCGGTGGACAACACCAACATGGTGACCGTTTCAGGTGGCCGAGGCTTTGGTAATGCGCAGGTAGCGGGAAGGCCAGCTGCCCTGTTACTCTGCGAATCCTTCTCCGGGCACGTCGCAGGTGGTAGTCCCCGTTAGAGAAGTCTTGAAAGTTGGCTGGATGAATAGCCCAGAAATGGCCCTTGCCATTGTCACTGCGACCGGCTTTGATGAAGCACTCGTTCAAAGACAGATTGTGTCTGACGCTGTTTCTCCAGTTCTTGTCCTGTTTAAAGAGTAGAGAATGTGAATTATGACTCATCTGAAAGTCAGAGATGACACTTTGACTTAATAATGAAAATGAGTTCTCAGAGTTGTACTACAATATCTTGCGAATCTGACCAAAATTTTGATGTCATGATTCTCAAATTCACTTGAAGTCAAAACATTTGGTTTTGCAGATAAAAATCCATATGTAAGTTTTCATCAGATTTTGGGATTCAAAATCTTAATGTAAAATCCTGTGCTTTGACAGATCCAAACATAAGGCTTTGTCAGATCGCAAATTTAAATTCAAGTTCATAATATTTGTTCTAGTTTGTTTCATTTTCTTTCTTTGTGCAGTAGGTCTTCTGAAGAAGTGCTTTGCCACTTCTGAAAAGTTTTGTAGACTTTTGAGCACTTCAAGTAATGTTTAAACATTGTATTCAATGAACGTTGTATTCAAGAGCCACTGTTTGGTTAAATACAAATGGGTAGTAATGGGAAGAAGTCACAAGGATGTCACTAAGTATGTTGGTGAGATGTAAGTTGTTGAACATCTTACAGATCTTTGACTTTTTGAAAGATTTGTACAAAATTGCTTAACCTAACCACAACTTCCAGACACAACTCTTTGAGGAAACTTAGTTGCTTTCATGAAGATACAATACCTTGCTTTTGAAGTAAGGATAGTGATCCATGATCCACTGGTAAATATCACATAGCAGGAGCTTCTTTTCATCTGAATCCAGGATGGCCATGGAAATGAGGGCAATATAGGACTGCGTTGGCTTCTCATCCATTCCTTCACTCTTCAGATTTGTCTTCTCGTGTTCCTCTTCACATCCGTTTTCTTCATTTTCCTGGTCCTCTGATTGTTCGCTATTCTTTTCTGCGAGAGTTTCATTAACTGTGCTTTGAAGATCTTCAGATGGAGGGCCATTGTCCTCTGGCTCTGCCCTCTCATCGTTGCGTCCTTTGTTGTACAAAAGATAGTCAATAGTGAACTGAAGTCCCAGTTGTTCTCGATTGCTGCGGCATGCGTTGTCCTCCATTTCTGTATTGTTAGATCTTGGAATCTGTGGCTTAGTGGTCAAAAATCCAGTTTTCGGATCCCACTTTATAACATGTTGTCCTGGTTCGACTTTCTTTGTCTTTCCTTGTGTGTTCCGTCTTTTCAAGAAGTGCTGGTAAAGATTAGTCCAACAAATGATTAATTTGGTAGCAGATGTGACGTCAGTCTCTGGGGCATGCGTGAATCGAGTAAACAGGTAAATGCGTTCGTTAAGTTGTGTGTTTGTTCGTTTAGCCACCTGTTTGGAAAAACAACACCACCACCAGTTGCAAATCTTTCAAGAAAGCCTCCTTCTAGAAAGACTTCTCTTGCAATAACCAGAGCGTTAACGCCACTTAATTTAAATGCTCCGCATATTTAACCACGCAATTAGAAGAAAAGTGGGGTACAAGAGAGTTAGAGGGAGGGGGTCTAATTGAGGGGGATTATTTTTATTAAACCAAGCAAATCTTTGTAATTACAAGAGATTACACAGATTCATGTATTTGATGAATGTAAATTGTCTTGGGTGGTGGCTGCAGTGATACAGCATGACCTCTGGGTGTGCTTATCCTGTTTGGGTCAAGTCTTTGGGACTAACACAAAAGCATTGTGCATTTTAGTTTACTGTAACTTTAAAATATACAAATATTTTTAACAATCAGATTTCATGCACTAATGTCAAGATGAAAATGACAAATTATAACGTGGTATCTATTTATAATAAACAAACATTTTATTGTGTTCAATCTTTTAAGTTCAAGGTTTAGATACTGTGCGTTACAGCAAGAACATTTGATACTACCACTTTATTTAATTCCAAACAATAAAGTTGTGTTTTTAGAGAGCATTTAAAAAAAAAACATCAATAGGACATACGTCTCTTTTTTTGTATTTATTCATTTCATTTTTCTATGTATTATTAGCTTTTACTTTAGGTCTATTGTAAAATATAATGTAATTATAATTAAAAATTTAAAACAATAATTTCTGTTAATATGAAATTTGTTTTTACCATAAAATAAATAATGAAATATTATACAATATATTAATATATAAAATGTATATCAATTTCTAACATATATTAATAATAATAATTAATGGTGAATAATAATTAACTGATTAATAATAATACTTTTTTAATAAACTCAAAAATTAAAACAATTTTAAAATGGTTAAAAAAATTATTTAATATGAAATTTAGTTTAAAAATCAATTATAAAATATAATATATTAAAATATAAAAGTGTTTACTAAATAAATATAATAGAAATAAACATAAGTAAACATGTTTATGTTTATTAATATAAACATTTACATTTATATCAATACATGTAAATACTATGCTTAAAACACAATTCTTTTTTTCAGCTTTTATTATCATTCAACCAAGTTGCTCTTGCAGGCCCTGGTGCTAATTTTACAAATTATTTTGAGATTTAAGACTCACACAAGTACTCTCAGGACATTGCATAATAGTACAGCACATAACAGAAGTGAAATGGGATTATGAGGTATCTCATTATTGGTTTCAGTTTATATATAAGTAAAATACTTTCTGTATTTTCCCTTTTGCTCCAGTATTTAGTTTATTTGCTTTATTTTATTTATTGTTAAGTGTTGTACTGTAAACATTTGAACCAAGATTTTTATTTTGTATAACTTGGCAAATAAAATCTTTAATTGTAAAATATAATTTAGATACCACATGTGAACAAGCATGCTGTATTGGTTTCAGATTATCCAAATGAGTGCCCTTAAAGACTTTGTCAATTAGTTTATTATCGGTTTTACGAAGGTAGTGATTGGATTACATGTGAAACTGTGTTCCTGTTAAAGCCACTGTTAGTGTGCTTGTTTGTCTGTTGTTGACCTAACACTTAAGCTGCCAATAATATTACTGGGAAACAATGTAATGTTCTCACTCAAAAGGTAGGAGAGTTTGGACACGTGGGCTGCAGCATATCACTATGACTCACATGCATATTTGACTTAAAATAACTGCAAGAACACACACACACACACACACACTCCTCCCTAGTGCTATATGCAGTCCTGTAATGGGAATCAAGGGTTAATCCAACATTTTTTGTATAGTTATTTTTATAATACAAACAAAGAAAAGAAAAGAAAAGATTATAGTGCTACACACAATGACTGGTCTTTTCTCCAGAAACATGTATAGTATGCTTTTAATGTGTGATTTGTATGTGCCATTAACACAGTTCCAACCCACAAAGACAATGCTGTTGAATGTTAATGCAAGGTTATTCTAGAAAAATTCAATTTTTAAATAGAAATAGAAATATTTTATATTCATCATACTTGTATATACTGTTTTATGTTGTTTGTTTTCAGATTCGAATTTTTGCTTTGGTAAATTGATGTATCATTTATTTTACTTTAAATATATTTACATATTTTCCATTTTGAACACTTGTTATTTCTCTTCATTGCTTTTTATGTCTAATTAGAAAGTAAGCACAATGCTTTCTTTTCAGTTGCTCTTTTTTCATTTTAAGTGCATTTACAATTCATTAATGCTGTCTGACATTTAATAAAGAGCTATATAAAAATAAGTTGAACATTTCTATTCACATGCAACCATTCAACAGAAGAGTTATTATAAACTATTTATTATTATAAACTATTAAAATGGCAATTAATAGTTTTAAAAATGTTTTAATGAAAAATACATAATTACGTTTTGCCACCTGCCTGAATACAAAAAGCAACAGTGCTGTGTAGCTTTAACAGATCTTCCCCTAAAAAACACTCTCAAATTCTTCCCACAAGGAGTGAGTTAACATGGATTTTATGGAAGAACAGGTGGAATAGAATCACTGTCAGCTTTATGGATCAATGTCTTAAATAACCCTGGGGTGACTTTTGCTTGAGTCAAACCTAATGTTGTTACTTCATCTGTATTGCTAGCTTGTGATTGAGTAAATTGTCATCCTAAATCTGTACATTTCATTTGTTGTTTTTATTTTTTATTTGACTTCTTGAAACTTTAAAACCACATTTAAAGACAACTTTTGTGAAGACGCTCAGAGGCAAACCATTGTTAGACAGCAGCGCCATCTTCTGCCAAAACTGAACATGTGGTTTCCTCAAAGAAAGAGTTCCACCAATAATTAAAATTCGGTCATCTTTTAATGAGCTTATGTTGTTTAAAAACCCAACTTTCTTTCTTCAGTGAAACACACACACAAAAAAGAAATGTAGACGTACTCAGTCACCATTCACTTTCATAGTAGCCTATGTTTTCTATACAATGAATGTGAAAGGAATGAGGATGTAATTCTGCCTAACATCTCCATTTGTGTTCCACGGAAGAAAGAAAGCCATACGGGTTTGAAGCAACATGAGGGTGAACAAGTAGGGCTGAACCTGCTTTCCCTAAAAAAATAGTATGAGATTACAGTATGACTTGTGCATACAGGTTCATCATGATAACAATGCTATTACATTTGTTTTAATATATGTATACTATATTTAGCTTTGGTTTATTAACGTGTGTAAGGAACAATGTACCTGTTTATTTCCTTGTTCTGCCTTGTTTTTACCTCAGTTATTGACCTCAAACAGTCTCTGCGTCCCCTCCCCCACCACATACAATAAAGAAAAACACGGGATGGAGTTTCCCGGGGATTGTGGATTCAGTCTCGTGTGGATTTTCCAGACCGGTTTACCCAACTGTCCTCAATGAACAAGTGTGTTCGTTGTAATATATTTAACAATACATAGTTAACGCCTGAGAATATACGTCGGAGATGTTTTAGTGTGCTTCTGTAGTAATTTTAGGGCTGAAAATACACAAAGCATTCAGACCTCAATATCGTGTTTTTTTACAACTCATGAAGTGGATTTTCCCGCGCGGAATGGATCTAGTGGAGCCATGCGCTCCTGTTCCACTTGTCGCGGGAAACCCACCTCTCGCATCACATCTGAATGCAAAACGCAATGTGCTTTCGCTCTCGCGCCAGACTATTAAAGTGGGCAAATCAGACTGTGAAGTTCAGGCGACGGTGGGTAGGTTTACAAGCACCAGAGGCCTATCAGAAAGGATAGACCTTGCTTCAAGTTCTCTTTTTTTGACCGCACTGTCCCTTTTAAAGCTCGCCGTCACGCCTCTTCGAAAACGACCCCGCCTACTTATGGAGAATCCGCCGTGCTGATTAGACAACGGCGACGGCCGTCGAACGCCTTCTCGGCTTCTCATTGGCCAGCCGCTGCCTTTCGCTCCAGGCTCTCGCGGGGCTGCTGTGCGAAGATGGCGGCCGAACTGGTAGAAGCGATGGTGAGTGGATGAGATTTTTAAAAATAGTGAAAGTAAAAGGAACCTGGCGAGTCAGACGCGGTGCTAATTAAAACAACTTGAGTTAAATTCCATACTGTTGTATTCTGTGCTCATTCAGGATAAGTGGCAGTCTGTAAAGTGCGTTGGCAATTTGTATATGTGTGTATGTGAATGGTTGGGTCTCAAAACTCAGTGAGCTGTCTATGTATTCAACATATTTGGCGCGTTCTAGTGTTAGACTCGAATTTTTGAACGTCCTGAATGTACATTTGGTGTCCAAAACGCAGTTTGGTTAGACAGCTCACCAGGCTTTGAGATCAATGCTAGCGTGTCTGTGTGCGCGCGCGCGGGGGCGCACTGCCTGTGGAAATGAATGATTATTCTGCACAATGCAAAATAACAAAACAGTCTCTGTCTTTTCAAATCACACGTGCATTTTCTCCATGTAGCTGTATAAATAAACACAACTCCACACTTTTCAGTGCTGTAGGTTAATGTTTAGGTATATAGTCACATGCACAATTGATGCATGTGAATTGCTTGAAAAGAAATCATTTTCATTTGTGCAATATCGTTTTACTACTGAACACCAGCATATAATCGCATCCATGCTGATATTCATTACTACAGCATGCTTATGAATGTGCTCTGAACCTCTTTGTTTGACCTGTTTTGCAGAACTGATTTCTGTGTAGTGTTTATATGGAGAGTGTCATTGGCCTGCATGGGTTCAGTCATGGTAAACTAGAGATTGAGGTCATTTAGAAGCTTGAGGATTGTTTTGGCATTGAATTTGGAAAGTCAAAGCAATATAAACAACTTTTTAAAAGTATTGAGAATTTTTAGTAATTTTTTAATGTTAATAGATGATTTTACTTTAAGCAAAACGATAACAATATCGTGCATATTCATTACCGTGATATATTGCATTACCGAATACCGGCACAAGTCTAGTACACATACTATAGAAAAGACGAATATTTGTTGCGGAAGTTACGTACGATAAACATTTTAATTTGAATTTATGGCTGTTAATGCGTCTATTTAGACTGGGACGAATAATCGCATACACCAGTGGGACAGATTTTTTTTTAAAGAGAGGTGTTCTAATTTGCAAAGACAACTGACCAACCAAAGTAGATTCCAACCAACCAATAAGACATAAAACTACAATTTTGTGGCGCTCATCATGGACCGAGTATTCTGCTGAGCAACAGTGAATATCGATTAAAGAATCCAGACTTGGCTCTCTTGTATTCTTGTATTTGGTGTTTATTGACTGACTTTTCTGTGACAAGCGGTTTAGAAACAAATTTGCGCAGCGCTGCTTTGTGTACCTGTTAACAGCTGTATGTGTGCTTTTCTATCACATGTGAAAACTGGACCGTATTTTAATGCCCAACATTCGAGCTGGTGTGAACAAGTCTTTGGTTCTCAATTTTGTTCTCTTTTCGGGAATCGAACCCACAACCCTTGGATTAATTACCCAGATATTGAATTCTCTAATTAATTTCCCCATTTCTCATTCTCTTGGGTTGTTTTGTCTCTTCAGAACATGGTGAAGAGTTTCCGGGTGTCTGATCTGCAGACGCTGCTGGCCTCAATGGGCCGCAGTAAAAGCGGATTGAAGCAGGACTTAGTGGGAAGAGCTCTTAGGCTTGTGCAGACCGAATACAGTCCGGAGCTGCTAAAGAACGTTCGACAGCTCTATGAGACGCGCTTCCCCAAAGCCTCGGCCTGGCTGGCAGCCCGGCGGCCTGAGTCCGTGCCTGTAAACTACCCTGCCCTTAACTCCTCGCCCAGAGGCACGGCCCAGGGCACCGACTACCTCAACGGCATCCCCAAACCGGCGCCGCCTCCTGCAGCAGAAGTCAAATTGGTGCCCCTGCCGTTCTACCACAACCTAGAAACGCTGCTGCCACCCACAGAACTAAGTGAGTCCCATTATCATGAATAAATAATAGCCCAATTATAATAGGTGTGTCTAGCCGATGAGGAGGAAATCCATTGAGCTAATTCTGTTTTTGCCACTCTTTGCAGTCGCTCAGAACAGCGAGAAGCTGCAAGAGAGTCAATGCGTTTTTGAATTAACACCAAGTCAAGTGGAACAGATCCGGAACTCTAGGTAAGAAATGTACAAGTCATCTTGTTAATTGGTGGATTTATTTAGCAGTCAATCGATGGCCAATAATAACAATGCTGATGTTCAGGAAATTAGGGTGCATTGTTAATGTAATTTAATGATAGATAATGAGCAGGCCTATGTGGATGATGAGTGTGCAGAACAGATATTCACAGACGCCCAACGTTCACGTTTCAACACGCCTTCACTTTTTTTTAATTTTTATTTTGGCTACACTTATTTATAATTAAACGTATCTTAACTATGAGGATTTAAAAATAGATATACAACTTATTTTTAGTAAGAATAAAAAATATATATTTTTATGGAAATATTTATATATTCTTTGCAAGAAAAAAAGCTATTTTTTCATTTGCAGTAACAACTTGAAATTATACAGCTGTAAAGTCATAAAATAATATTTATGCTAGAAAAGGTTCCAGTAAGAATGATTTTTTTAAGCACGATTAACTCCATTAGACACAATCTCAGTTTTTTCTCTAAAAATTGCTTTGTGTTATGTTTATATAATATTTAAACTATGTAATATTAATTTACAAATTAAAATATAGCCTACCATTATTATTTATTGGCAATTACTTTTGATTAATGTTGACAAAATATCCAAATATCAGTCAATGAGTACCTGGCTGTTTTTGTTTTTTTTACTGAAAATACAAAAGAATATAAAGCATCTTTAAATGTGTTTACTCACAATATTTTTTGTACCTGCTAATGCACAGTGAACTTCGCCCAGGAATGAAATCAGTTCAAGTGGTTCTCAGGTACGTCATTCAGCTAAATCATGTCTGTACATCACGTTTTGGCGTCAGAGATGCATTTATTGCATGCTAACATGTCCTGTTCTTCTCCTAGAATCTGCTACACAGACTCTATCGGTGTTCAGGAGGACCAATATCCTCCCAATATTGCTGTGAAAGTGAATCAGTCCTACTGTCATGTACCGGTAAGTGTTGTGAATTTGATTAGGCTGAAAGAACAGGGAGTGTGGTGGTTTCACCACTCAGGATGATCGTAAATCTAAACCGCTTTATATAAATAAACTTTTAAGCATTTTCTCAGCATCACATAAGCAATACACCAGTGTTATTTTAAAATTTAGAATTAACTTTCTGAATGCGTCTGTTGTGGGTTAAATGGTTTTCTTAGAATGTTGTATGTCTTGTTGCTGTAAATTATGAATTTGATTATTTATATTACTACTTTTTGTTCAGGGTTACTATCCCTCCAATAAACCGGGTGTTGAGCCACGTCGACCCTGTCGACCTGTCAATATCACGCCATGGTTACACCTCTCCACAGTCACTAACAGAGTCACCATCACATGGGGCAACTTTGGAAAGGTACAGAGACTTCATACAAAGAGCTATCGGTATTTATGAATGAACCTGTTAGATGAAGTTGAGTGTGTTCTTGCTGACCGCTGTGTTTTGGATGCAGCGGTACTCGGTGGCAGTGTACCTAGTGAGGGTGTTCACATCTGGAGAGCTCTTCAACCAGCTGAAGCATTGCTCAGTTGAGAGTCCCGATCGTTGTCGCGAACGCAGTAAGTTTCTCACCTTGACCAAACACACTTGGGTTACACTTGAAACCCTGTAAGTAAAACAGTAGCAAAAAACAGTTGAAATAATTTGCATATGTGTTTTTTTTATGTATTCTCAGGCTTTTAATTAATAAAACGAATTAATCACAACAAAAAAGTGGTTCACTGTAATAGTTCCTTGCATTCACAACCTTCATTTATTAATACATTTTTTTCATAAAGGAACCTTTTAACAATTTGCTATGTGGTAGTTTCAATTCCCACTAAAGAGTCAGGTTATATATAAACACTAATCACTATTTATTTGAATAATACATTCAAAAGTGTGGGATCATTAAGGTATTATTTTTTTTTTTAATTAATACTTTTGTTCTCTTGTTGTGCACTTTCTGCACAAAAAATTTAAGCAGCACAACTGTTTTTAGCATTGATGATATGAAATGTTTAAGCAGCAAATCAGCATATTAGAATGATTTCTGAAGGATCATGTGACGCTGAAGACTGGAGTAATGATGCTGAAAAATCAGCTTTAGCATCACAGGAATAAATTACATTTTAAAATATATTAAAATTTAAAACTTTAAATTGTAATAATATTTTGCAATATTACTGTATTTTTAATTGTCTGTGTGTATGAATATGCATATGAAGAGTTTTTGCAAAAACTTAACTCCGTATTTATTTATTTTCATAAATCATTTATTGTGCTATCATGGTTTTGTGTTTTGTGTTAGTTAGCTGTAATTTTTTTAGTTAATATTATTTAATCAAAACAACCCAACTGCAGTTTGATATTAATTGGAATGCAGGATAAAAAAAACATGATTATTGAACATTTTTAAAAACAGAGTTATCTGTTTTTGCAAATGAACGCTTATATACTTGGCATCAAAATTATATTGAAACATTATTATTTGTATGTACACAGTTCAAGATAAGCTACGCTTTGATCCTGAAAGTGAGATCGCCACTACAGGACTGCGAGTGTCCCTCATCTGTCCTGTAAGTGTCTTGTTTTTGTCTTTAGCCGCTTTTCCACCGAAATTACCTGGAACAATATATCCCAGGAACTTTTTTCCCCCCAGACCTGTTGCTGTCTGCGTTTCCATCACGGTCTAAAGTACTGAGAAGATAAGGCAAATAGTCTGGTGACGTAGATCTGCGCGCCTTTCTCAATACTAAGTACGCAAATTTCAGACTTGCATCCTCGGTAGTTTGGACTTCGCGAGTTCGACTCAGGAGTGTGAACTCACGGGGACGGGACGATGCAAGTCCGGTAATTCTGCAAACAGCAGCTCGCCTTGGCTACTGCAATTTTCCTCACTGTATTTACAATAAGACAAAATATGATATCAAACACCACTGCCTCTTTTCGTTTTCATTTAAACATAATAATAGCCTCAGAAATGTACTTCAGGGAACGTCCATACATTACAATGAAACGAAATATTATATCAAACAGTATTGCCTCTTTTCATTTTCAATCCTACAATAATGTACAGTATTTGAAAAATAATGTGTTTTTTGAACATTAAAGCATGTCAACATATTCTGTTACACCAAATACACAAAATAATGATCTTTAAAAAAGCATCATATGACCCCTTTAATAGATTAGTAGAATAAAGACCAAAGATTACTTGTTAGATTTACCCAAAACGAATTATATCTTGTTTAACCACTACAGAGACATCAGAGCCAGCGGCAAATGTCAGAAGGACTAGCCGAGTTGAGGCTGCTCTCGTCGGGAAACTGGAGCACTGAGCGTCCGCTGATCGCGTGGAGCTCACGTCTCCGAAATCGGCGAAACATTTTCAAATAGGTGCTGTCTTTATAAATAAACTGGAAACACACCGAGTACCGGCCCAAAGTCCCTAGTTCCTGGGGAAAGATCCTGCGGTGGAAACGGGGCTTTTTATGTGGACTCTTAGCTGTGGAACCAGATATGGATCGAATAAGTGTCTTTTCAATGCAGTTGGTAAAGATGAGACTTGGAGTGCCATGTCGAGTGCTCACCTGCGCCCACCTGCAGTGTTTTGACGCTGTCTTCTTCCTGCAAATGAATGAAAAGAAACCCACATGGACCTGCCCCGTATGCGACAAACCTGCGCCCTTTGAGCTTCTAACTATTGATGGGTAGGCACAGTTACTCAGATTCCTTGTTTCTAACAGACTCTGGCAGTAAAACTCACCGAACGTGACTCATTTCAGGTTGCTGTCCGAGATCCTTAAAGAGACGCCAGAGGATGTGGAGGAGATCGAGTATTTGACTGATGGCTCATGGAGGCCAATCAGGGACGACAAAGAGAAGGAAAGAGAGCGGGAAAACAGCTGCACACCTGACTATCCTGTGGTGGATATATGTAAGAAGGTTTTCTTCCTTCTGAAATGTTACCCTGGACCACAAAACGTACAAAAAAACATAAATACATAAACTGAAAGTGGAATAAATAAGCTTTCCATTGATGTATGGTTTGTTAGGATAGGACAATATTTAGCCGATATACAACTATTTGAAAATCAAAATATTGAGAAAATCGCCTTTAAAGTTGTTCAAATTAAGTCCTTAGCAATGCATATTACTAATCAAAAAGTAAGTTTTGAGATATATATGGTAGGAAATGTACAAAATATCTTCATGGAACATGATCTTTACTTAATATCCTAATGATTTTTGGCATAAAAGAAAAATCGATAATTTTGACCCATGCAATGTATTTTTGGCTATTGCTACAAATATAGCCGTGCTACTTATGACTGGTTTTGTGGTCCAGGGTCACAAATGACATTTCAACACATTTAGCTTGCATAATATTGCATATTTTTAAGTATTTAATGGGAAATAACGGGCCTTAACTTTCATCCAAGGTGTTCCTGAGGCGAACGGCCACTCCCCAGCACACAGCGGCACAAACCAGACCGGCAAGCCTGGATCAGGTGGTGCGTCGGCAGGAACCGGCGGCACCAGTACCGGGTCGGGAGGCGGAGTCGTGGTGGATCTGACTCTGGACGACTCGTCAGACGAAGAAGGAGGGGGCGGAGCTGAGGACAGCGAGGACACGGACGACAGCCAGGACAGCCCCGCCCCTAAACGGGGCAGATATGATTATGACAAAGACCTGGTCACCGCATACTGAGGCCAGCAGGACACTAAGACTTGTTGGGGGGAGTGGGTTGTAGATGGGATCTGAGCCTTGGAAAGTCAAGAAACGTGTCCCCATGTCTTCTCCCAAACGCATACACACTCATGCATGCACACAGACATGCACACTCATGCGCTGCTGACCTCTGGAGCAGTCGGGCATCACATTGACAAACTCGTAGATGCCCCGTAAAGCCATTCCCAATCATTCACTGCATCTCAATACTGTATTCTCCCTTTAAAGACCATGGAAGAGTAACACCACCTTCAGTTCTACTCTATCGTCCTCGACTTCCTCTCCACTTTGTGTTCTGACAGGTTTAACCATCCTGGGCATTTAAGATCTTGCCAGTTTTAGTTTTATGCAGAGCTGTTCAGGCCTTCAAAACATTGTGAGACAAGCCACAGTATCTCAAAAACCTTCATTCCTTCGGGTTGAGATCATCCAACCTTTTGAAACCTATTTAGAGGCGTTTTCTGTTAGTCCTCTACATAGGATGTTTATGTTAGGTGTTCGTTTTAATGTGATTTGGAGACATTACTGATGAATTTCCATCCCTCTCATTTTTTTATTTTATTTTTTTTATTTGTCCACAGAAGTTGACAAGCTACCTCAAGTCTAACAGCGAACTTGACCAGAGGGTTTTTTTTTTTTGTAGTTTTGTTTTCAATCCCTTTTGTTTTTCATGTGCAGCAACACTGGAGAGGCATCATGCATTGCTCATTATTTTGTGCTTGCCCATTTAGGCATCATATTAAAAACGATTCTGACTCGAGCAAAGAGTTTCCGGTCAAGTCTGTCGGTCAACTAGTGTGTACTGACTGAATGTAGTATGCTAATCGACACTCGGTTCAGAAAGAATGACATTTCAACATCAACGGTCCTTTTGCGATGCTTGTCAGCGAGTAAATACTGTACGATTGCTAATGTAATGTATTATTTCTGATAATTTCATAGAAAATTGCAGGTCTCAATGCTCTCAAATTTATTGCTTTCTTTCAGTCGTTTTGGTCTGTACTAGGCTGCTGAAGTCATGACTTCACAAAGGCAGAGCAATAAATCAGTTGGAAGAGAGGACAAAGAGTTGTTTTAGGTTTCTTTTAGACATGACTGTAGTAAATTAGGTTTATTTAGCAGGGGAGCTGCCGTTATTGGCAATATACCTGAAATTTATTTGCCTAAACTTAAAACCAGATTTTTCTTCACTTTACAATTTTCTTTTTTTTTTTTTCAGTTTAGATTAATGGCTGATTTGTTTGAGCCCATTGTGTGGAGGATGTTTGTGTTCATTTCAGCCGGTTGAAGAGGTGCTGACATTTGCATATTGTTTTGTGGACTTCACAACAGGTGCCGATATTACATGCTCTTTAATTTGTCGCCAGAACGTGTATTTATTGATTTAACAGTTTTTGCCTCTTTTATTTAAATTAAGTTTGGTATTTTTCTGCTTTTTATGAGGCATTTCACAGCAATTTCATGAGTTTCCAGCATGTTGCTTTGTGATGGTAGATAACGCTGTGTCTTCTCACGGCCTGCTGTTGTATGCGCACATTCAGCCATTTGCAACAGTCCGAACATAAGGGGGCTTAGTCAGGACAATGCAGACTTGACCTAAACCTCGGAAGAATTAAACTCCCGCTAAACGACCAAACACAAATGGCACATCCAGACAGCTGATCTGTTGAGGAGGACTCAGGGATGACGTGTTCTACTTGTCTTTACATTTTCTTCTCAGTCAAACTTGACACTCGAACCAGGTTCCAGCATCGTGTACACAATATTACCTTCACCATCAGGTCGCGTAGGGCAGTCTAGGTTTCTGATCTGGAAATTAAGATGTATATCTGTGTGTATAGCTTATTTTGTTGTCCTCCAAGGTTTCAGAGAAAATCACTACTAAGCTCACTAGTGGTAAATTTAAAGTTTTTTTTTTTCTTCCTTTTTTCAACTAATCCTGAATTCTGACTTGAATACTCAGTACTGTATCCTATCTGTGGTTGGGAATTTCTTAAAATAAGAATACTGCCATGAAGGGTTAAATTACTTGTAATTTTAGGTTCGTCTTTGAGTCGGCATGGTCTTCCATCTTCTCTTCATGATAGCCCAATTTTTTCCCCTTTTCTTTATAATTTTAAAGAGTAAACAGTGCTGCAGTTGACAGTTTCACATAATAAGCTCTTAATGTAGTATGTTCCTCTAAATTTGGCCACACTTTTGTGATTTTTTCACATTTAAGGTAAGGAACTTCTATAGACTTCCATCTTTAGATACCTAGAACGATCTATTAGATGTAGATAAAATGTACATTTGCTTACAATGAAAATATAAATGGATGGTGATTGATGACAATATATTTCCAGCTCAGAGGTGAAGACGGCCTCTATGTAGCCAGGTGAGGTTGAAGTGGGTTTTTTTGGGGGGAATGGAGGCATCCCCTCCTATTACAGTGCTTAAGACAGCATGGGCAGTGGCTTGCAGTTCTTGATGTAAATGTTTTGTTTGTGTCTTTTATATGTTCATATTAAAAGCCAATAAAAAATAATAATATTTTATCAAGTTTTGAATTGCCTCCAGTTGCTCCAGTGGGCGGGCACAAATACATTGTTATTGGCTACTCAACGCTTCCTGAGGAAAATGTAAATTAGTGACCTAACGTGGGATTTGACGAATCGGAGCGAATCAGTTGTCCCTGTCTGAACTGAAATCGAACTGTAAAAGCTCTAACACCTGTTAATTATGTGTGCAATTAATTAAACTGATTTAAAATAAATGTCTTTCCAGTGATTTTTAAATCTTGGATTTAACTCCACTGATTACTTAAAGAATATATTAAACACGTATTCCTTAGAAATGTACAATAACATTTTTTTCCAGGACACCATAATTACTAGTTAATTTTACTACAGTAAAACTGGTTACAAGTACATAAAAAGTATTGATGATTTGTTTACTTTGATACCACATTAGTCCACTGAGGTATTTGCGTGGGGCAAAAAAACAAACAGTTTTGCTACTTTTTGTTAAAGATGGTAAAGGATTATCACTAAGTTACCTTTTCTCATATGTATATTTTTCTGTAACGTTATTATGGTATCTTGTCAAGTTATTTGTCAACTGCACAGCTTACCAGGGTTTACTGACAAAGCTCAGACTGCAGAAGATTAATAGTACGTATCGTATAACAATAAATATGTATTGAAATAATTCAGAAAATTGTATTCTTACGTTTTTTGGGCGGCAACTTTCCTTGTGGCAAGCCTTTAAATGTGACAGTTACTTAGTTCACCACTAGATGTCGTTCTTATTCAAATCATCACTCATCCTTTTGTTAAAGCTCGCGATAACTCGAGCATTCTGACGATAGTTCTCGCGAGAGCTTGTGAACGCTTCCTCTTGGTTGGATAGCGGCTTCCTGGCCGTACTTTTTTTCCCCCTCCTTTTTTTTCTTGGGGGAAATTTCAACTTCTGTTTTCGCGGATCCTCCGGGCCAAACAATTTCGGACAGCATTTCGCGGTCGGTCCTGTGGCTGCGAACGACAGGCCTGACTTGTCTTTTGCCGCCTTTTGTCTGTGGGAGCGCTCTCGAGTCAGAGGCCGTCTCGAAGAGACATTCCAGCGATGAACGCGCTGAAATAAACTGCATTTCTTGCACTTTTGCGCCTATGGCACTCGCTCTTTCCACTTGACACCTAAATATTATTTGGTACAGCTTCTGGAGGCATGACAGGGTGTTGAAATTAGGGGCTTACGAATCTCAGAAACTTCTATAGACACAACTGCAAGGGTTTGTGTCAGCAGAGACAACCTGGTTGTTCTCTTTGAAATAGATAACAGGCAACTATGGCACCAAAAAGAAGACCGGTCCCCTTGATTATAACCCCCACAGGAGAAGGACAGTCAACCAACATAGATGCAGCATCAGAGTAAGTAACGTTATATAGTTTGCTATATCTGACACTTTTTGGTTTACTTTCCTGCATACTTAAGTATGTCTCACCTGGTCCTGTTTTTCCTGTCTTCAGGGCCAACCTGGAGGCCTTGCAGAGGAAGTTAGGGGAGCTGGACTTGGATGAACAGCAGAGGAAGCGGCTTGAGGCTTTCCTCACCCAGAAAGCCCAAGTGGGCGAGCTCAAAGATGAGGATTTTTACCCCATATGTGAACTTGGCGCAGGTAACGGTGGGGTGGTCCACAAAGTCCGTCACAAACCCTCAAGACTGGTCATGGCCAGGAAGGTAAGCGATCGACAGACTTATGCACCTGCTGCTGGCCTGCTTACAGTGTGTTCAAAGGCTGAACGTTCTGTATTTTCTACAGCTTATTCATTTGGAAATCAAACCAGCCATCAGGAACCAGATCATACGAGAGCTGCAGGTCCTACACGAGTGTAATTCGCCGTACATTGTAGGTTTTTACGGCGCCTTTTACAGCGATGGAGAAATCAGCATCTGTATGGAGCACATGGTGGGACCAATGTTGTTGTTTAATGCTTATAAGCATGAGTTCATAGCAGAAGTGTTACAGCACACTGACATGTATTTGTCCGCAGGATGGAGGTTCTTTGGATCAAGTGCTGAAGGAAGCCAGGAGAATCCCTGAAGAAATTTTGGGCAAAGTTAGCATAGCCGTAAGTATTACCAGTCTCCTCTGCTGTATCTGTGTCAAATAATGCTGTTTAGTTATTGATGACAAATGAACCATATTGACACATCAGTGATTAGTTGGTTAGCAAGGTCGACTAGTTTATCTAGATTTTTTTAAAAGCCTAACTGATCTTAGGTGTACTTTAATTGTATTAAATGTAAGGGCACTACTTGTTGAGGGTTGTAATGTGTTTACACTCAAACTCTGTTTTTGGCAGATACCTTTGTTCAAAGTGTGGTTGAGGTGTGCATTTTATCATTAGATAATGTTCTCCAAATTTGCGGCTTTTAACAAAATTACTGGTACAATTGCTGTTCAAATCAAATCTAATGTGAAGAATATTCTTATGCATGATCCTTAAGTCTTTGTTTTGTACAGATATAATTTTGAACTTATGTATTTGTTGAATATTTGTTAGTAACTCTGTATGACCCTTCACCAATTTTACTATAAAGGGATTTCATAAGACCAACTAGTCATTCACACTAGTTTGTTTAAAACTATCTCTAATACTATTACCCAGCCCTGTTGACTCTAATTGTTAGATCTCTAAGGTAGAATAGTTTTTTTTATGACAGAAAAAAATTATTTCTGCCATATTATTTTTTTTCTGTCAGTTTATATTAGATATATTGCAAGATTTTGGATATTTAATTGTGCATGTTTTTTCCCCATATTTTCTTAGCCATCTTTTACTGCTCATTAAGAGTGAATTATTAAAAAATGTTGTGATGTCTAAATCCAGTTTTAGCATTTAAAAAGATTTTTAGTTTATAGTGCTTTATTTTTGTCTCACTTAGACAAATAGGATTGTATTTTAATACCGTCCATTTCTTGGTTATCAGCCATAACATGGAAATAACTACCATCTTATCAGTATCAGGGAGAATTTTAATATTGGCGCGTCCCTAGAATATAGTTTAACTCTACCAACTTCTTGTTTTTTGGTGTCTGGTTAATTACAATAATTGTTTATAATTTTTGTAATACTTAATGTAAAGAAATTGTGCATGTACATGGGAAATGCACATGTAAAAAGATTAGGTTATTGTGAAACAGCTGTAGGAATGAAAAGAGAGCAACCTGCTTTTCTTCTTGTCTAAAAGCAGAATCCAAAACCAATGGTACATAACCTCCATCGTAACATGTCTGGCACTAGTACGCACAAACCGCAATTTAATAAAGCTGTGACCACGCCCACAGATGTGCAAACTCTCTTTCAAGTCAGAGTTACCAAAACATGCACGTTTTTCAACACACATTTAGACTTATTCTTCCAAATTAATAGGGTTAAACTTCTGTTTCACATTTGATCATGACAAAACACAAACACTTTAACACGAAGTCCAAACAAAGGTGCAGCGATCTGTTTATGTGTGTCTATACTGTTTATTGTACGTGTGAGCGAATGCATCTCAGCTTTCAGTAATCACAAAGCAGAAGTTGTTTTGTAAAGACTAGAATATGTAACACGTTCTGTAAATTCAGGAAGCTAGATACCACATTGACCGTTGAGAGATAAACCCTGTTGATGACATCTATAACTCTCTTTCCACAGGTACTCAGAGGTCTGGTATATCTTCGGGAGAAACACCAAATAATGCACAGAGGTACACACAGAGCAACATTCCTTACTAATATCTTAGAAAACGTACATGTGCATACACGCGCTGGATGGCAGCAGGAAGTAGCCCCCTAATGCAGCTATTGAAATTGCATAAGAAGCTTAAAAGTGATTATTATAGAGAGATTAGGCCTCACTTTTTCAAAGGTATTTACTGAAACTCTAACCAGAGACCTTCATACAACTGCAAACCTGAGATTAAATGGAGCAAAGATATTGCAAAAGTTGATATTATTCCAATGCTAAATGTCAATCTTCTACAATTAAACGTTTTAAAACAAACACTACATTGGCATTTTTAGATCACAAGTTGTAAATCACAAGTTACCATAGAAATAGCTTCAGTGTCTCCAAGTGTGGCACAACCAACATTTGAACATTAATACTATGTCTGAAGATGCAAAGTATCAGTTTCTCTGTCAGGTTGTATGAGGATCTGAAGGAGCCACACTGGGTTTGAAGGGTTAGACAGGGAGGGTCGGGCCTGTAGTTGTGCTGTTGTGGCAGGGAGCACTCGCCTGCTTGCGAGGAGCTGTCGAGGAGCCCAGCCGGTAATTGCAGCCTCTCGGATGTGATTACATGGCAGCCGCACCCTGCAATCCCCTCCCTTCTTTTTCCTCTCCCACTCTCACCCCTCTGTCCACTCCCAGTGGGTGTTCGGGCTGAAGGAGGGCCCGTCATGTGTGGAATCGTTGCATGTCTGCACTGTTATTTGCTCCTCTTGCCCTGTGTTTAAGAGGAGGGAGGTGGAAAGTGGCTTGCATGTCTGTCCTTTCTGCTACAACGGTGTTGTCGGAGCTAGCTTTGCAGTATGCAGAGCATCTTGTGAAATGTTTTTGCTGGGCGTGCTGGAGAAAGGGCATTTGAACGGGGATGGAAAGCCAGGTGGTGCCACTGGGATTTGGACCCCGGCACTCCATCTTACATGGTCTCTCTCTCTGGTCCCTACAGACGTTAAGCCCTCCAACATCCTGGTGAACTCGCGTGGCGAGATCAAACTGTGCGACTTTGGCGTGAGTGGCCAGCTCATCGACTCCATGGCCAACTCCTTCGTTGGAACACGGTCGTACATGTCGGTGAGTCACCCGCCCACTTCCCTCCCCAACCCCCAGTCCTTCTCGTTCCAAGCCCTGTGCCGGTGCCCAGGATTCTTCCATGTGGAGAGGAGGAAGTCGCTGCCAGGTTTTAGCCCACTCCTCTTGGCCACCTGCAGGGTGTGGCGCCCCACCCATGTAGAGCTTTGACTTGCTCTCTGCTCTCTGCCTTGACAGCCGGAGAGACTCCAGGGCACACACTATTCAGTTCAGTCGGATGTGTGGAGCATGGGCCTATCACTGGTTGAGCTGGCTATTGGACGCTACCCCATCCCCCCTCCCGATGCCAAGGAACTGGAGGCCATATTTGGCCGGCCAGTGCTGGACACAGGTGGGGCAGAAGGCCACAGCATGTCCCCAAGACCGAGGCCTCCAGGACGACAGGTTAGCGGTAAGACCTTGTTTAATTTACCCAAACATTGGCATTGGTTTTATGCGCATTCGTTCTTCTCCACAGTCTGCGTAATATGCATGTTTTAGTTGAGCCTTGCGAATTGTTTTCCCCAAGGACATGGAATGGACAGCAGGCCAGCCATGGCTATATTTGAGCTACTGGACTACATTGTCAATGAGGTCAGAGAATTTGCTTAGCGTGCAACTTACTTCCTTTTTGCTTATTTTTGCCTTTTAAAGTATTTTTTGTGCTTATTTTTGCCTTTTATAGTATTTTTATGTAGCAGTTTCACTTCAACATCACCCCTTTTTCTGCTCCCCACCTGTCTCTAAATCTTGCAGCCACCACCCAAGCTGCCCCATGGCGTCTTCACCACTGACTTTGAGGAGTTTGTGACGAAATGGTGAGCTCCTGTGTGTTATCGCTGGTGTTTTTACTATACGAACCTGCAAAATCTTCAAAACGATATCTGAGCTATGTCAAAGTTGGACCTCGATAAAAGGGCCGTAGTACAGGGATATCCATTCCAGCTTCTGGAGGGCCAACCTGCCCCAGCACACTTGCCTGGATGTTTCTAGTAATTCTGAAGACCACAATTAGCTGGTTCAGGTGTGTTTAATTAGGTTTGGTGCTAAACCCTGCAAGACAGTGGACCTCCAGGAGCAGGATTGGACACCTCTAGTGTAGTACAGTTTGGGGAATGCAGGTTTGAATCTGGACTGCATTGTTCCCAATCTCATAAGTTCTTCCTCTGTTCATTTCTTGTAAATCTTCACAGATTGCATTTAAATGTACTTTAAAAGTTCAGTCAGACTAACTTGTCCTTTTAAAACGTCACGCAAACAATTTGGTCTGACTGAAATCTACCTGTTCGGTTTTTGCAAAGTCGGACCAATTGATCTAGATAATGTAATTGTATCTTAGATTTTTCCGGTTTGTGCACACACTTAATCTGACTACAGTTGGCCCCAGTGTTGTGCACTTGCTCCAAAAGAAAGAGGTGTGACATTCAATGTCTGTTAAGACCTCCAAAAATTTGTTTATTGGGACTGGCAGATTAAGTCTACGCAAGGTAGCTTGACTATGCAAAAAAAAAAAATATATATATATATATATATTTAAACGGTGATTGTAAAAATACTTACTGTCCGGTCAAATAAAGGCAACGCCTCCCTCTAGATTTCTGGGCTAATGTTTTATTAAATTCGGAATTTTATTTTGTCTTACTGATGTTTTTTTCTGTGTTTTTTTGACAGCCTCATTAAGAACCCTGCTGACAGAGCTGACCTTAAGATGCTAATGGTAGGTACAATTCCCTGTATAGTTACAATTATATTAAATAAAAAAAAATTGTTTTTATGACAACATCTAGTGCAGTGTTTCCCAACCACTGCCACGGCACACTGCCGTGACAGGTTGTGCCATGGAAAATTATCAAAAACGTCCTCATCTCTATTATATTTTGTTATTATTATTTTAAATAATAATATTTGTGGGTTTTACAAATATTTAACCAATGAAAAGCATTCAAAAGAGCTTGTGACTAAACGTAACGCCATTGGATGCTCAAATTGTCAGTCAAACCTCATAACTCCACCCTGCCTCCATTCAGAATAAAGTGCCGCAACGCGCAGTTTGAAGACAGACGTCTACTTCTTTGCAATGCAAGGGTAAATAAAGAACTGATGTTTGAATAAGTACAGCGTTTCCTTTACTCAAGAAACGCTGTCTATAAAGGCTAATGTTTTTGTGTGTTTAAAGAGCAGAGAAGAGTCTTAGCATTTGCTGTCTAGTTGTAGCGAATACAATTTTGTATGTTTTAAATATTCTGTGCATAGTGGTTCATCTTTTATATCTTAAGATTTTGGCCAAATGCATTAAACAAGAGAAACTGAGTGCCCATATAGATACAATAAACTTTATAATCTGCAAACTGATGAAAACGTGATGCTATTGTTTTACTGCCTCAGATGCGGCCGTTCTAATGGACAAAACGCAGATCTCTGTCATTCAGTCATCAAAAACCTTTTCAGAAATTAAGTGCAAGTGTCTGATCATATATAAAGTCAAAATGCCAACTCTGATTATGCAATGTTTAATTATTGAAAATTGTTTTTTTAAATATGCTTAGTGGTGTGCCGTGGGATTTTTTTACATATCAAAACTGTGCCGTGGCAGAAAAAGGTTGGGAAACACTGATCTAGTGGAATAAAGTAGTAAGACTTAAAAGGATAATTCACCCAAAAATGAAAATTCTGTAATTAATTATCCACCCTCATGTCATTCCAAATCCGTAAGATCTTTGTTTATCTTCAAAACACAAATTAAGATATTTTTAATGAAATCCGAGAGCTTTCTGATCCTGCATAGACGGCAACACAACTACCACATTCAAGGCCCAGAAAGATAGTAAGGACATCGTTAAAATAGTCCATGCCACATTAGTGGTTCAACCATAATTTTATGAAGCTACGAGAATACTTTTTGTGCACACGCATGAGTCGTGGTACTCTTAACGAACGTGTGGTGGAGATTGACACGGAAGAGAGGAAATTGTTGAATAAAGTTATTTTTGTTTTCTTTGCGCACAAACAGTATTCTCATAGCTTCAAACCATTACGGTTTAACCACTGATGTCACATGGACTGTTTTAACAATGTCCTTACTACTTTTCTGGGCTTTGAACGTGGTAGTTGCGTTGCTGTCTATGCAGGGTCAGAAAACTCGGATTTCGTCAAAAATATTTTCATTTGTGTTCTGAAGAAGAACGAAGGTCTTACGGGTTTGGAACGACATGAGTCGTTTTCATTTTGGGTGAACTATCCCTTTAAAGAGTGAGAGCTTTTTGGAGTAACAACACATCCAGTGTGCCAGTTTTTGGCCATGTTAGTACAGCAATTAGCTCTAGTTACAACTTGATTTTGAAATGTTTTCCCCTTTGCACTCAGTATAGTACTGACTGTAGGTGCTCATAGCAGGAATATCACGATGCATTGTAGAATATAATGCATTACAGAAATAATACTTATAGGGGTAAATTTATGTATACGTAGTGAGAATCAAGGTAGGATGTACTGAAAATAAAATTAATGATATTTAATAAAAAATAATTAATTATAAAATTAATTGTTATTCATTTGCAGGGCCACACGTTCATCAAGCGGGCCGAGGTTGAGGAGGTGGATTTCGCTGGATGGTTGTGTAAAACCATGGGCCTTCACCAGCCCAGCACACCCACTCATAGTGTTGAATGAACACTGGCTCACATGCCATCCTCATCCTCCGCTCTACTTCTCTCCTTTTTGCTCTCACAGACCTGTATGCTTGTAAGCCTCCGACACACCGCTGTGCGCTCTTTTGCCGTTCTCTGCTTGCTCTTCCCTTCCACCACGGTGCGTTCTGGGGCATTGTTTTATAAGAGCTTCTGGTGTTGGAACACAGTCATTTGAATGAATATGGAGATTAGAGTCACTTAAGTGGAGTGGCTGTATTTGTAACGACCACATTATTCAGGAATGTCAAAATTGGTAAAGATCAGCTAGGTTTTGTTTGTATAAGAGCCATTTCATTAGAATTATGATGTTTTTGTTTACTTTTCATGGTTGGTTTATTAATTCATTATATTATGTTTTTTTTTTTTTTTTTGCTAAAGCACTATTCTTTGGCAGTTAACGTTACACTGTGTTAAAATGGATAGCTTGGTTCAAAGGCAAACATTTAATTGAGAATCAACTGGCGTTTGCATAAAAAAACAAAGAGGGCTACTGTGGATCATAGAGGTTAGTTTATTTCGAAGATGATTATAAATGCAAGATGGCCAAATCAGCAATGCTGAAGAGCATACGTACAGTTGTTTAGCTTGTGCATTGCAGGTAGCACTGCTAGTACACGGCCAAGTACTCCATCATGCCAACCAATGGCCATGCTGTAAGTTTGCACACATTAGCAAAAATAAACATAAGCTTAATTAGAGTTCCTGTATCAGATGCCCTTTGTCCTACTGCTGTGCTTGTGAAAAAGATCAGTCATTTAATATTCAGAAATCTATACTGTTTTTTTTGGGGGGGGGGTAAGTTTTCAACTTAAAATCATCTTCAGAAGGGTATATTTGGGAAGGATTATTGTTTATAACTTATGCTTCAGTGTTCTTTTTTTTTATTTTTTATTGAAACCTAAAATTTCTTGCTTTTGATTTCAAGTTTGAAAACAACCATGGTTGCATCTATCTTTACAGTGCTTTTACAATAGGCCCGATGAATTTAAACACATCAAAATTATTTCAACCAAGTCCACAACAGGTACACTTATAGTCTGGTCTTCAGTGGTATATAAAGTGCAAAGTAACGTCTCAGGCCACCATGTACAGTGCTATGCAGATCAAATGAACCTCAGCAGATATTGCTGTATTAGTAGGTCTTATAAATACACGGGTGTTACAGATGGGCATTGTGAAGTGTGGCTAAAGCCCACTTGCTCTAAATAGCTTTTTTTTTCTCTCTTTCTCTAGTACTTTTCAGTAACATTGAAACTGTATTACACACTGGCATTCAGCTCCGACCAAGTGAATGCATGTATCGCCACACATGTGTATAAAATATATGTACAGTACAAATGGTACTGTTTTCAGTCTTAAAATAGCATTTTATTTTATTGTTTTTTTTTGTTTGTTTTGGGAATAGTTAAGTGAAGAGGATATAAGTCATTTTATTACCATATGGAATGTGTTGAATACAGTTCTAATATAAAAATAAAACTTATTTGTGAATGATTATTTGGCTGTAGTTGTTGTCGTCAGTCTCAATGTTTTGGATAATGTTTAAAGATTTTATTGCAGTGTACTATATTTAATGTGAATTGTTAAATAATAAGAGTGAACATTTCATTACATAATTTGAAATATAAGGCATATATTAGAAATATAGATAGCTAGAAAAAACATGTGATTTGCATTATAGCTGTTAATTTCTGGTATATTTTTGCATGGCTGTGATAACAACCAGTACTGGAAGATGCATATTATAAAATGGTTTATTAATGATATATAATGTATTATTATAATTTTTTTAATCTAAATTAAGTCAACGGTAATACAGCTAACATACTTTGTACATGTAAAATTGTGGCATGTTTTGAAAACGTAAAAAAAAGTAGATAACCATTTAGCCAATGCTTCAAGGCTGCTCGCCAGTTAGGGAAGAGCTGTTACAAAACCAAGCTTCAGAGAGATGTTTTATCAAATATTTTGGCATACGTTTCTGAAAATGTGTGCAAAAATATGAATTTAGTAACTTGAAATGTACCTTTACAGCTTCTTTTAATTACGAATCAGTTTTAAGTGTCCCAGTTATACTGCCCTCTGTGTCTGGTGTGCGTTAGTTCATCATGCTTGTCTCCTACTTAATACTTCAGCATTTAAGCACAACTCAGTGTCATACACAATTACGCTCCTCTGCGTCCACTCCCTGTTTTACGGGAGAGTCCTCAATTGTACAGTCACTCTTAGAGAGGTCATATACTGCTCCTCCTATTTTTGAGAACTTTCAGTCCAGCAGCAGGTAAGCGGGCGCATGGGTCTCTTAAGTGGTGGAGGATAATCCATGTCTGTCCCGCTGGTCGACTGCACACATCGCTTCTTTCAGCATGATTTTGGTGAGTATGGAGAATCACAGTACACATTTAGTTGTTTGGTTACTTATTTTTAATTACTGTTTGTAGTGTTTTGGAGGGTTCGGTTGTTACATGTAAAGAAGGAAGACGTGTCAAAAAGGTGAAGCAGTAAGTGAATAGTGTCACTTCTATCCGACGACCCCTTGAGTGTAGGGTACACTATGAGCTGTATTAGTTTGAGACAGTGGAGGGTGTGTGTAGATGT
>NW_015664180.1:491892-498204 GCF_001515625.1 Sinocyclocheilus rhinocerous | reverse complement strand
ACTCCTAGAGAGGTCATATACTGCTCCTCCTATTTTTGAGAACTTTCAGTCCAGCAGCAGGTAAGCGGGCGCATGGGTCTCTTAAGTGGTGGAGGATAATCCATGTCTGTCCCGCTGGTCGACTGCACTCATTGCTTCTCTCAGCATGATTTTGGTGAGTATGGAGAATCACAGTACGCATTTTGTTGTTGGGTTACTTGTTTTTAATTACTGTTCATAGTGTTTTGGAGGGTTTGGTTGTTACATATAAAGGAAGAAAACCTGTCAAAAAGGTGTAGCAGTAAGTGAATAGTGTCACTTCTATCCGACGACCCCTTGAGAGTAGGTACAGACTATGAAGCTGTATTAGTTTGAGACGGTGGAGGGTGTGTGTATATGTATTGAGGGGGGTGCTGCTCGCAGACCCTGGGTGTCCTGGAATGTGCCATGGCTTGTTCTGGGGTGGGACTCCATGACCTCAGGCAATGGGATGGGTGGGTGCGACTGCATTCGTACACACAGGGGAGAAAAAAGGACGGTTAACTCTCATTATTTTGGCACACGCGCTCACCTAAAGTACACGTGCAACACCCCTGCAAACTACTTTATACAAATACAGGCCGGTTTTACCAGCGATATCCTTGTGAACCTTGTGTTGTGTTCATGTCATGAGTGATGGTGGCCACTATGGCATGATAACAACCTTTTACTGTATTCCCCAGAGAGGAGCAGAGGAGAACAGCATGGGGGAATGCTGTTTCTTTAAGAGAGAGGGAGAGCGAGAGAGAGAGAGAAAGGGAGGGACCTTTTTGCCCTCCAGAAACCAGGAAGGGAATTGAGTTGATCTGCTGGTGCTTGGTTAGCGCATACAGAGCTTTGAACAGCAGGGACAGCTAAGAGAGTGAGAGAGCTCCACAGAGGAGGAGAGAAGAGGAGGGAAGAGCTAACCCATAGCAAGCACCGCCACGGCCATCGCAGGTGAGCTCGTTTCCCCTGCTTGTCCCCCGTGTCATCTGCCCAGGGCCTATCGACTGAAGGTAGCAAGGCTGAGGAGGAAGGAATGAGGGAGGGGGACAGAGAGGAGAGAGAGAGAGTATGTGTGTGGGGGGTAGGAGGGGGCTCCAGTGAGGAATTATTCCTCTTTTTCTTTGGTCTTCCGAGTAACTGATTTGGTACACCTTCGGTTCACTGGCATTGCTTTAATAAACTTTTTTTTTTTGTTCTTACTGTTAACTTTTTTGTTGTTGTTGTTTTGGAGACAGCCCTTAAGGGGTGTGTTTGTCAGAGGTTAGACGAGGAGAATGTAGTAGGAAGGAACCAAAAATAATTCCATAGGACAAGGTACAGTGCTACGCACTGGGGTCTGCTTTTTTTAAACCTTTGTTATCATTCATTAAGAAACAAACTCTGATAACTTGTGCATGCACCTTTGGCTTTTTTCTTCCAGTCTCAAATTGCATTTACACTGTTTACTGTTATGATGGAATATTTTAGGTTAAAAA
The DNA here is from genome assembly GCF_001515625.1 of Sinocyclocheilus rhinocerous. Taxonomy (NCBI): domain Eukaryota; kingdom Metazoa; phylum Chordata; class Actinopteri; order Cypriniformes; family Cyprinidae; genus Sinocyclocheilus; species Sinocyclocheilus rhinocerous. Next base: position 496,723 of record NW_015664180.1, on the reverse strand, counting down.
AAAGTCTAATTTGGGTCAAGAATGCTGAATATGTCAGATGATGTAGGGTGACAATATAAATTTATTGTATTAAAGTTCTACAGAGTTGTGTTTGGGTCCCTTTGCCTTTTCTCATACGTACAGTGCTTGGCACTGCTTGTTGGCTGGTCTGTACTTTTAATACCTGGCATCCTGCTAGCAACACACGGTAGTGTATAATTCGGCTCTGAATGCTTACGTTGAAGCAAGCTCTTAGATGTGGGGGTGGCAAGAGCAAACAGTTTGGGACTTGTAGTTCTTAGCAGTGGCTTAGAAGCAGGTGAAGTCATACTTAAGGACTGCGCTTCCCAGAGTGCCTTGCCCTTGGCCATACAGGAAAGGGAACAGCCGGTAGCCTATCCTAGTGGGGAGGTGTGGTGATTGAGGAGCGGGCAAGCCAATCGCAGAGGGGGAAGTGAAGCCAGAGCAGTGGGCTGAAAATAGAGTGGGGGAGTTAGTAGGTGTCTGCCTGTGTGGGATCAGGCAAGGGCTTGCCTGTGTAACTAGGGCCACTCTGAAGTTTACTGTCTGCAGTTTCTCCAGACCAGAGCCCTGCCCAGGCACAGAGGCAGGCAGAGGGAGACTGAGCTGACCCACAGGGAAACAAAATTCTGGCCAGCCGGTAAGAGCTCCAAATGCACTCTCACTCTCTCTGGTGTCTGAGATGGGAAAGGCAAGCTAGAAGAGAAATAATGGAATCTTAAAAGGGGAAAGAGAGGGACTTGGCTTGATTAAGTTCAGAGCGCTTGACCCACTTGCAGATGGCATAGAGATGGAAAACGGAGGCCTGCTGTATTAAGGTATGACTTGGTAAGATTCTGTGCAGCGAGTTTCACTTTCCAAGTACTTTCTTAATTAACTGAACTCTGTCTTTGTTGTGATTCTTATTTTTATCTGATCTGACTGTTACAAATTGCCATTTAATAAAATAAAATAATATATTTTCAAGAAGATTGATTTAATTTTAGTCACAAAAAGTTGGGTTTAACACTGGTGGACTCTGGTGAAATGGTTTCAAATAAAGTGAAATTCACATCAAAGACATCCTGCTCATTGAGGTCTCTAAGAACCTTAGACTTTGGAAAGTTTTTCCTCTTCTGTTGGCAGATCCCTTGTAGACTTCTCTGCCCCCTCATTCTTTTTATAGCTGTTCCATAATGCACATCAACATCTTCTCCTTTGGTAAGGGTCTTTAACAGGGTCTTATGACTTGTCAAATAAGAAGACTGCATGTTTGTCCTGGACTCAAAGGCGTTGCAGGAAGCTGCAGTCTCTTTTGCTCTCTCTTTTTTTATTCAAAGATGTATGCAGATCATTTCCAACCCATACTTGCTCGACTCGTTTTCACTAGTGCGGGTACAGGGAGGACGCAAGGGGTATTTTTATTCACAGATGACGCCCAGTGTCTGAATAATGCACAGACAAGGCTCCTTGTCTCACTGGGGTGAGGCCGATCTTTATTGTCTTTTGCTTGTTTAAGTGGCAAAGAGATTCTTACCCACCATAAACCAGTTAACCTTGTACGTAGTTAAATTACCTAACGGGGTCGTTTCAGGTCAGCATTTATGACAGGTAATGTATGTGTGAACTTCATGCTGATACACATCATGCAGTGTTTTTTTTTTCTTTTGTATTATCTTGATGTGTTGTGTTATTTCACTAAGTATGTGTTTTGCTATATCTATAAAATTTCAGATTTTTATAAGCTTTTTAGAAGCTGACTTAATATTTGTTTTGTTTGCCTTTATTTAAAGTTTCAATTGCTAGACATCCAGTGTGAATTGTTTAGGTTTTTATGCACTTGTATGTATGAGATATTTGACTAGCTTTTGAATGCTTATGAAATACAAATTTTATTTGAACTTTCACAATCCTTTTGAAAATGTATGTAAAATTGTGGTCTGTTATGAAGACATATAAAGCATCTATTTTTGCGTCCTTGTGCGGTGCAGGACTGAGGGCTGAAGGCACTAGAAGTTACCAGCTACTGTTTGGCCAAAAAGTATAATTTTAATGCTAAAGTAGTCTTTGAGCTTTTTGAACACACTTTGAATTGGCTCTCTGAACAAGGTTTAGTTTTATAACGTCTGGGGGACGGTGGACGTTTGTGAAACATTTTTGAATTTATCAAATTAAAGACTGATGCTGGGAGATGGGCTGCTGCAAGCTAGAATCACTATCGGTAATCAGAGAGCTCATCTCATTATTCTCTCATTGCACACTTTAAAGGGCCTTCTTCCACTTGTTCTTATCTGCTGAGAGTCTGTCGACAATGAGTGAGGCCTTCTTGGTTTCCTTGACAGTAATGTGGAATCCAATTGCTGTAAGTTTATGCTCTCGCCCCCATTCGCTATTGTGGAGCTCGACCTCCAGCAGGAGGAGTCGTCCTTGACATACTTACCTTAGTGCGATCGTTCAGAGATATGCTGGGAGGTAGAGCTGAAAAAGAAAATCCTGGGTGGGTTGTCATGTCTTTTTGCCTCAGTAGAGGCAGAAGAGGGAAGTGGAAGCTGTGGTGGACTGTGCAGTCCAGTGTCTGGGAGAGCTGGTCATCTGATAACAGAGCGGGTTCTGTTACACCATCACCAGAGTCACACAGGAAGTCTTCTTCCGCCCAACCGGCCAGGCTGCCGCAGCAGCAGAAGAGCTCAAGACATGGATTGTGGCCTGAGCGCAAGGGCACTGGAAGGGCTGGAGTAGCGCTGCCGCCATTACTCAATTTTGTTTCTATTTCATGTGTTGGTTTTCTTGCTCTTTCCTTATTTCCTGGCCCAGCCACAGTTTGTCCGAAAGACTCCGAAGGTGTGGGCAGCTCAAAGACAGATGCAGGGAGTTAGGCCTGGAAAAGTTTGGTCAAACTATGAGGGGGCGTCGTGGCATTTTCACACGTGGGCTTCATTCTAACATGGGACTCTAACAAAGCTGCTGCTGGTCTAGAAAGATTGTAGGCACGTTGTTGCTTTTGAAGCGGAGTTTCTTGCCTTATCTGCTCTACTATTTGCTGTATGCTCTTTTCCTATCTGATATATTTCTGCAACTAAGACCTTTAATTTCTCACCATAAAGAGTAAGTAGTTTGCTTGTACTATTGACCCTATGACATAAGATTTTTCCTCAAAGAGGGACGGAATTTTGTGTCTACAGACGGTTCCAGCAACTAAAGTGAGGTGAAATAAAAAATTTCGCTAGTGTGCACTTGTTTATAGCAGCCTCACCCAATACCTTTTGGGGGGCATTGTGAATACAAGTCTGGATTTTTGGCAGCCTACTGACATATCTCCAGTGAAACGGCCCAGCACTACAACTCCAGTTTTATCAGTTGTTCCCCCACTTCCTGCTTGCACTTTTTGTGACCAATCATGCTTTCCTAACCAGTGCTGGCAGGAGTGACTCATTTGCAGGGCCTTGCTCAAAATCCTGTTCTTCTTGGAACCAGTCAGCCCCTCTCCATACTGTTTACGATTATCCGGTAATATCCTCTCTGCCTTGACCTTGAACCCTGTCAACCTAGTGTAGTGACTCCACTTCCCTCCCTCATGAGGCAGGAGGAGCTAATCATACAAACACACACACTAGCTTGTACATACATACTGAGTGGACATGCATGTCAGAGGGATGCCCTGTGTACATAAGTCACATGTTTGTCATTAATCCTCTCAAAAGATTCTTTCGAAGGATTCCCAAGCTCTTGAGAAATACACAGTGAAAGGTGTGACTGACAAAGAAAGAAAGTTAATAGAAAGACACCAAAGTGTTCCATAAAACCCTGCTGCTTGTTTTGGTTTATGTCATAATTCAATGTGTGTTCCTGGAATGTGTGGCATGTGCTTGCCTGAGATGTTTCATTCTGAGGTGTCAGTTTTCGGTTCATATAATGAGCAAGTAAATTTACCGTTTGGTGTCTTTTTCTGGATAATCGTTAGTTTTAGAGTTAAGAACTTAATCACAAAACACATTAAATACCCTTGACACAATTTGATTGACAGTAGTTATTTCATGATTCTTGTAAAAAGATTTTACTGTGTTGGCGGTGTTATTTCCAACTGATTACACAATTCTGAACTATTTCTGAACTAGTTATATTGTAACCTTACATACCAATATGTAATGTGCTAGTTGAACTTCTAAACTCATTTAGTTTACACGACCAGATGAATTAAAACAATTCAAATACTCGTTAAGACAGTTTGACAGTATCTGAAATCTATTTTCGATAGCCTCACTTCACATTGGCTGGGAGGGGCTGTTAGGGGAGGGTGGGGGCTGGGGTGGGATGAGTATTCGCAGTAACTTGTGGTTTGACTTGCAAAGTAGTTGAGGCCTGTGCGTGCGGCCATCAGAAGAGGTCGGAAATGAGACGTTGGGGCCGTTGCACGGCCCCTGTCACCCATAACCATGAATAAGTGATGAAGAATGTTGGGAGCCCTGAGAAGGTGTCAGGATCAGGTTTGTTTGCACTGTTTCCTCTTTCTTTCAGCTTTGCCCTGGGTTTATTCAGGGACAGAGATGCTGCTTAACTGGTGCCTTGCTATTACCCACAAGCTGAAGTGCAGAGAGATGACATTTGGTTTTAAGTGTCCATTCTGAGAAACCCCCTTATGATAGCAAAACTACTCTTGCTCTTTTTCTCTGAAATTCTTTTTTTTTTTTCTGAATTTCAAATTTTATGGGTTTTTCCAGGTGTGGCACAGGTTCCTTGTGAATCAAAGTAAATTGTCTGATCTGAAAAGGTATATTTTAGTGTTTAATGAGACCAAAATTGAAAAATTCTGTTATCATCTACTCACTCGCATACGCATTTACGCACCCTCATG
>NW_015664180.1:489450-489603 GCF_001515625.1 Sinocyclocheilus rhinocerous | reverse complement strand
GCTGTTAGGGGAGGGTGGGGGCTGGGGTGGGATGAGTATTCGCAGTAACTTGTGGTTTGACTTGCAAAGTATGTGCGTGCGGCGCGTGCGGCCATCAGAAGAGGTCGGAAATGAGACGTTGGGGCCGTTGCACGGCCCCTGTCCATGAATAAG
>NW_015664180.1:464966-489074 GCF_001515625.1 Sinocyclocheilus rhinocerous | reverse complement strand
CGAACTATCCCAATTAAAATAAACACCATTTTTGAGTCTCACAATTTCCCCTGATTTATGAGGAACCAGACCTGGAAACACTTATTGTCTAACCCAACCTCCAGCCTGGCTTCTACCTTAACTTATTCAAATTCTCTGCAATAAAACAATGAGATAGAATGCATCTGTTAGTCAAGCAGATGGGGTGGGGGTTATTAGAGAGACAACAGAAAACCAAAGAGCTTGCCCTACAGGTGACCATCACTTAGCTCAAAGGTGAAGGGAAAGACAGAACGAGAAGGGCTTAAGCCATTGGCTTATGGGCATTACCATCTAACTTAAACAAGTCAAGATGTGGTCCAGTCGGGGACTATTATTGGAATGGCTCCTTTGAAGTGTGCTATATAGAATTGTGTAGTGCATATGTGCCCTAGATTATGGTATTGTCATCATATTCTGTCACTGAACTCTAACTGTATTTGCTAAAGTCAGATGGCATGAAAAAATGACACACAAAAGGTGAGCCTGATTGCCATCCACAGTAATAATGCAAGTAAGACTAGTCTTGGGGGTCGGATTTTGCTGCTGTGTTTTAGCTTCCCACTACCTCTCAATTGCTACACCAATGGTGACCTGACTTGGTGCCAGCTCTCAAGGTGTGGAGGAAGGCAGCTTTGTGCAAGCGTGAAAGAGAGAGAGCAAGCAGCCAGGTTTAGCAGGTCTTGCATACATACCAAGGGGCTTGATCTGAAGGAATGTCATTTGAATGCATTGCTCTTATTGAGTATAATCCCCCTGTGGCCTTACCCCCTGCTGGGTCACTCTGGCAGATGGAGGGGCGGGGGGTAGTTAGGCTGTTTGGTGTTCACGCGTAAGCGTGTTTGCCAATGGACAAATCCAGGAGGGTTGCCTTTCAGAGCTCCCCTCCCTCTACCCTCGCTTGTACTGCGGTCGATCATTTTAATCTCCCCCCACACGTGATCAAGGGGACAGGCCTTTCCTGAAACTTGCCACACAGTGCAGGGTGGGGTAACCGGCTCAGACCGGATGGACAACCTCCCTATTTAATACTGTTCCCTTGCAGCCCTGCGTGTGTCCTCCTACTCTTCCTCCTCCTCTAGTGAATTTTTTTTCCACTCGGGCCTTTAGCCGGCAACCCCCTGCCCCCACCCCCTTCCCCAGAAGCCAACTGACACGCAATTCAGTGCACATGGTGCCCAGCCCTACTCTATGTGCCTTACACTCCCCCACCCCAGCAAAGCTGCACAGTACTGAGTCTCCTTTTCCACTGCCATCATGACAGCAGGCTTGCCACCCTCTGACATGCTGCTACATTTTAATGCAGTTAACACCCTGAACTGATTGCTGTAAACTAGAAGGCTGTTTAAAGTGCTTTTCAAGACAGATTAAAGTCTCAACTGCCACAGGTTGAAGTCAAACAACATCTTTTTGACAGCATCACCAGATGTTGTACATAACCTGTAGATTGTTTGATTGTTATAAAGACCACTTTAAAGCAACATTTTGGCACCATCAAATAGATAACGTTAGGTAAAAGTTTTTAATAGTGAAAAAGAAACTGAGAAGGTGAACTGAACTATCTGTTCTGTAAATGGTGTTAAAAAACATGTCATTATCATATGCATAATTGATACCTTTTCTTCATTTCAATAATTACACCAATTCCCCTGGACTTTAAAATAAGTCTTGCAACCAGCACATTGTGTAATTACAGCCATGACTTGTCAGAATATCCCTTTATAACTTGATGCTTCCATTTGTGGTTTGAATAATCTTGACCAGTGGTCTTTATTAAAGTAGCAACCATTTGGCCACTATCTATTAGCCTCTCTGCTTCATTTGCATACAGGGCTTGGCAATGCTACCCTGGACGGTAATAGAGTGCAACAAGAATGGACAGCATAAATATGGTCCAAACATAAAGTATTAGTATAGTACAGTATTAAGCATAGTATAGTATTAAGCAGCAGCATGAATTGACCATTCGCAAAGGGCTTGATTGACAGCCGATCTGACCAATCAGAACGCGGATATTATGTGCCGCCACTACTATCCGCCATCTTGTCCAACATCTACGGCCGGTCTCCATAGAAATCCATGTTAAAACGGGGTAAAAAAAAACTTTTTCAATATAACTAAATATAAATATGTGCGGAGGGTTAAGCTGTGCTGTTGTTGGCTGCCACAGTAACGGTAATAAGCTAAGGAATTCCTTTAAAGTACTTGTTTTGCGTACCAGAAAATCTGTCATGGCTTGCAGCGCTTGAGTTAAAATACTGAGTGAAATAATAAAATATGTTAAAACGTGTGCTCTTATCATTCTGTGGGCAAAATCCTGTGAACTTTGCCCGATCGGGAGCTGTATATACACATGTGCTCATCTGTTTTCAATGCAGCTAACCTCACGTTGCTTCATGTCATCTTCCCACTCATTAAACTATGACAGGTCCTTTTCTGCAAAAAGACGGTCATTGCGACACTGTAAAGTGATGAAACTATGGCGCCATGTGCTTTTTTTATACCATTTTCATAGGTTTCACGTTATATTGTTGGCTCGGAAAATATGTAAGGGCGCATGCCCAGTAGCTGCAGCTGTATCCTTTCTAGCCTTAACCACAAATCAGACAGGAGAGTAGATTAACTTCGGTGGACTTAATCTTGAAAAATGGTGTGTTCCACGGTTGACATAAAATACTTTCTGATGTTTATTTATGTTCATTTCGTGCTTTACGTAAGACGATTGGTTCACGTGTTTGAACTGAGGCAATACAGTGATCTGTCACGACACATTGAAGAGCCACAAAGCGGTATTTATTGTTTGAATTTTATTTATGTTCATTTCGTGCTTTACGTAAGACGATTGGTTCACGTGTTTGAACTGAGGCAATACAGTGATCTGTCACGACACATTGAAGAGCCACAAAACGGTATTTATTGTTTGAATTTCTTTAAATATGACAAAATTTGAAAGCTGAGAGTCCCGAGACCTTGTTTCATATCAGAAGTAACCTGCTCTGTATTGTCTGTCGGCGTGTTGTCATTTTCCTCATTGCTCTGCGATGTATTTTTCACTGCGTGAGAACATGATGTGTAGTGTGAGAGCGGCATTGTTTGTCGGAGATAGCAACAGTAACTAAGGAGGGCGGGTCTTTGCGAACGGTCAATTGAGCTCTTCAGGTCATTTGTGAAAAAGTTTTAGATTGGCGAGTTTGAAAAATACTTGAAAAATGTTTCTCCCTACTTTGTAGTAGTTTTATGTAAAACATTTTGCCTCAATTTAGTATCAATAACATTTATTTTATTCTATGTCACTTTATGATTAGTAACTGTTATTGTTCCTCAACATTCTTAGACAAGCAGACGGACAGACGGCAGGACGGACGGACGGGTGGCGGCTGCGGTTGGCGGCTCGGCGGCAGGCTGGTGGAAAATGTCGTCTGGAGCAGGTGGGCGGGGAAGACGTGAGGCAAGGGCCTGTGGGGGTGCAGGCGAGGTAGAGGAAGGACCAGTGGGCATCCCCTTCCCCGAGCACAGTGCTGACCTGCTGGGCAGTCTCAATCGGCAACGGTTGAGTGGGCTGCTGTGTGACGTGCTACTAGTGGCTCAAGAGAGAGAATTCCCTGCCCACCGCTCCGTGTTGGCTTCCTGCAGCACCTACTTCCACAAGCTTTTCACCTCGGGCCTGGCTGCTGACCGCCAGAAAGTCTATGCACTGGACTTTGTGCGGCCTGAGGCGCTGGCCGCCCTCTTGGACTTTGCCTACACGGCCACACTCACAGTCAGCCGCAACAGTGTGGTTGACATCTTAAGCGCCGCCCGTGTGCTGGAGATCTCACCCGTCCAAGACGTCTGCACACACCTGCTGGACACCAAAGTGCTCTCCCCGCCGGTGGGTAATGTGTTTTTTACAAGTTGACTAATGAATGTTTCGGAGCGATATGATGATGTAGTCCCATTTCTTTTTGCAGGCGGGCAGTGAGCAAGAAGAAGACCAGGAAGAGGAGGAGCGAGGTAAGAATGGAAAAGAGCAGGGCATCCGGCTGCGTGCCCGTGAGTACTTGGAGTTCTTCCAGAGGGGGGCGCATTGGGGTAGCAGCTGCAGCACGCCAGAGCTCAGGGACCTGCCCGCACACCTGCACTTTAGCCAACGCAATGGCGCTGACAGCAATGGCATGCCCATCGGCCATGCTGACTACTACTCCTCACTGGCCCAAGCCCTATCACAGCCGCCTCGTGACCCCGAAGACGAGAATGTGGATGAGGAGTGCCAGGATGGACCTTCAGTTCTAGCTCGAGGGAAAAGTGCAGAGGCTATGATGTCCCTTTATGCTCCTACTCAGAATGGACATTACTACCTGCCCAAATCAGAGAGAGAGGTGGAGGGGACAGATGAGCGGGAGCACGAACAAGGCCCAGCTAGTGCTTTGCTACAACAGATGATGGACTCCTTGGAGCGGAAAAGGGAACAGGCCACGGAAGGTGGTGGGGGTGAGGAGGATGGGCCGGAGGGCGAAGAGCCAGACGTGGAGTTTTACTTGAAGTACTTTAATAGTGTGCAGCATGAGGAAGCCACCAGTGCCCCCATGTCTCCAAGTTTGCTACCACTGTGGTCATTAAGGGGCAATGGAGGTGGAAACCAAGCGACTGGAGGGGGTAACAGCAGTGAGAGGAAGATGCGCTCTAAGGCCTTCCAGAAGTGCCCTATCTGCTCCAAAGTCATCCAAGGTGCAGGCAAGCTTCCACGCCACATCCGTACACACACAGGAGAAAAGCCCTACGAGTGCGCCATCTGCAAAGTGCGATTCACCAGGTAAGCCTTTTTTTTGTAATTTTGGTTTTGTCTTTGGGAAAATTGAGAGTTCAGTTTGTATTTTTACATACACTTTAGCATCTTGTGTGCTATCAAATTTACATGGTCAGGTATTCAGTACACTAAAGAGAGCACAGTCAGCCATAAAGTTGTGTTTTATGTTGACAGAAAGGCTGCATGACAAAGTCCTGGAATTTTAACAAGGGGGGTCCAATAAAAGTGGGTTGTGGTAGCACAGCCTGGTCTACTGTTATCAGGGATGAGGCTGTTATAAAACTCTCAATGCCGATATTGAAAGGGATTACAGCACGGTGGCCTATCTACGCCAGTGAGTCAGCTGAACTTGTGACCCTGGGTGTTACGTTGATTATTGCCCCTGGCAAATACAGCCCGTTTTTCAGACAAATGGCTGATGAAAAATACTGCGTGAATCTCTGTTAGCAAACTGCTAGCATGGCTTACCCTGCACTTAAGGGCATCACCTCTTCCATGAAACCATCGCCTTAATGAATTAATCAGGAGACATGCATAGGAAATAGACACTGCGCCAAAAATATCCAGTACCCTGTTTGCGTAGAGATGGATCTAAATTTGCCACCTATTGGGAAGGGGTACTGTAATCTTAATCCTGTTTGATCAGGGTTAAGAGTGCATTTCACTCACACTGCAATAAGTCAATCCTATCTTGTAAATAATTCATCTCTCTGTGCCCCACTCTGTAACATTGTGTGTATGTGTGTGAAAACACGTTTTCTAACAGGCGTGTATGTATATACCTTCCGTATTTTGGTGAATGTATGCAAAAGTGAAGAAAAGATGAGAAATTATGAGTGAAAGAATACATTCAAACATGTTTAAATACACAAGTAGGCGTCAACGTGTGCACATGTCTGTGTTTACATACTCGGGTGTGTGTCTGTCCATGGACACATGTGAGTGCGAATGTGTTCGGTAAGCCTCCAGTATTCTGGATGGGTCAACCACCCTAGTTTGTTTAGTTGTACTCTGCCCCGGTCACAAGCTTAGGGGGAGGGACGGAGAAGGGTAAGCTGAGAGCAGAGTCTTACAACAGAGGGCCTTGCATTTGACACCACACTATACGTAGCTCCCTTATTGGTGCAAAACAATACATCTTGACAGTATGCTGTCTCTTGTTGAAGAAAGCCTACTCTTTAGCCATTTAGACCAGTTTGCCTCAGGTGGTGTGTCAGAAGTCAGAAATGTATATAAACTGATGACCAGCACAAAAGTTAGTTTTGTTAGATTAACATTTAAGAAATATAGAGTAAAATTTGGTTACAAATTTTGTACAGTGTTAATGGTGCTTTGAAATGGTTGGAGGACAATTGAGGAAAGACATTAAAGGTTAAACCACATTCTTCCAAACCTGTTCCTCAACCCAGCACAACTTTTGATTTTCAATCTTACACTGGTTTCTTCGCAGAAACTAAAAACTCTCCTCAGTTGAACTCCGCTCAGCTGCCACTGAAGATTTTAAATTTTGCTTGTAAAACAAGAGTAATTTTGCTCTTATAACATGTTCACCATTTTTAAATGGCTCTTTTGGGAAACTTAGGGCCCACTATGACTCTGAACTGAACATTGAGCCCTTCAGTGCCTCATTGGCCTAAAAAGAAATTATGGTGATAAAGCTGTGAGCTTTATGGCTCTTTTCCTCATACGACCTTGGGTGCTTTCAGCACAGAAGAATGATAAATAAACTTGACTTTACTCTTAAAAGTAAAGATAAGGAGGCCAGACTCCTTTTGCGGATACATGTTGTCTTTGATGTGCAAGAACAGACAGATATATGTATTTACATCGTTAGATTTTTGTGTTTATGTGTAGTTTATATAATATATGTGTGCATGCATGTTTGCCTTTGCTAATGATCTGTGTGGCCAACCTTACCGGTATGTCTTGTAATTCAACATCAGGCAGTAGTTAGTGACTCACCCAACTATCATAAATGGTCTTTCTGGCACATCAAGTAATTTGGGAGTGGGCATTTTAAGGAATTATAAGTGTATTAAGTTAGCATGTATTCATGTATCATGGTGATGTTTTGTTAATTTTCTAACCTTGAATTACTGTTGAGTCTGTCATTGTTAGTTCGGTTGCCCTTAATTTTACAGTACATAAACTTATCTGTACTTACAGTGTACTTACCTAAGGAAGTACTGGATAATATAAGGTAACTACATGGGTTAGGATTAGTAGGTTTAGAAGTAGGTTCAGGGTTAGTACCAAGTTATTGAAATTACTATAACAAGTACATATTACATGCGGAACAGGACTGTAAAACAAAGGGCTACTGTTAATTTGTTTAATTCACACAAACCCATGGGTAGCGGCTCATCAGAAGTTTTTGTATTCTCTTTTCCAGGCAGGACAAGCTAAAGGTTCACATGCGCAAGCATACAGGAGAGAAGCCTTACCCGTGTACTCAGTGTGGTGCCGCCTTTGCCCACAACTACGACCTGAAGAATCACATGCGTGTGCACACAGGCTTGCGCCCCTACCAGTGCTCCAGCTGTTTTAAAACCTTTGTGCGCTCAGACCACCTCCACCGGCATCTCAAGAAAGATGGCTGCAACGGCATCCCTTCCCGTCGAGGCCGCAAGCCACGCATACGAGATTCTGAGCTCCTGGAAGGTCCTATGGAACTTCATGGCCCAGAAGCAGACATCGAGAGAGGTCAGCGGCATCCGGACAGGGGCACCGGAACATCAGTCATGGAGGAAAATCATGGTAGTCACACACACAGTCCAGTTGCCGATGGGGAAGGTAGTGAAGATTTGACCTCGGGACAAAGGAACTCCACGACAACATGAATCAAACTTCATCAGAGAGGGCTTTACTCAAAAACAAGAGGAAGAATGAAACAGAAAAATAAGAAAAAAAAAAACAAAACTAAAACTACATGGTCCTCTTTAAAAAACCAAATCAGGGTGTCACGCAAATCTAATCTAGTTTCTGTTTCCTCCTTTTTTAGCTTCTGCATTCCGCATAGAGACTTAACCACCAAGTTACTGGTTTGTTGGAAGAGCGAAGAGCACTTCAAATCACTCACCCGTGCTGTCACCATCTTTCTGGGTCTTTTTGTTGGTGTTTTTTGTAACATAATGGCATAGTCATGTGCGTACGAGAAAAAGCTACTATGCAGTTTAAACAAGTTCCTCATCTCTGGGTTGCATCTACAGGGCCTTGTCTTAAAGTAAGGTGTCAAACACCAGGCTGACTGCTGCTTCAACAGGTTAGCTATGAATGGTTTAAGATGTGAACAAGGCAACCAATAGATCTCTTTTTCTAATGCAATGAGCAACATGTACATACACTATAAAAAATATATTGTCTCAGATTGCAATATATGCAATATTCTGATGCAGCACCTTTTTTCTAAATGTTCCAGAAAGAATCGGACAGGGGTTTGATTTAAAGTGTTACTTTCTCTATAAAAGGTGTTTTTTGAGATTTTATCCTTTCATGGTGTAACAGGTTACCGTTTTGAGTTGAATCTACATGGGGAGATTTTGTTAATTTGTTTCTGGCAGGGAGAGGGTAAGACAAGGGATGAGGTCCTGTGTTTCTAAAGCACTACCTTCATCTGATCGCCACTGGGCACAATCATGTTAAATCTTACCTCTCACAACCCTGCTTTTCCTTATTGGCAGTCTTACTTGCATAATATTCTCTTATTTTTGGGATTGTCTTAATATTTTTTGTCATTTGATTTTTCTTTTGACCTTTGAGTTGACTATTTTGGGTACTTGACAATTTACATTTGTATACGTGTGTATATATTAGGTTGTAATCTTATAAGACCCTTTATAAGACATATATTGCAGATAGATAGATAGGGTTACATCTTCCTTCAGCTTCACTCCAGGTTTCTCACTGCGTTAGGTTGGCAGGGGGAAATATGCTGTTTGATATTTTAGAGCATTATAATTGAGAAACCCATTTTTTTCCTAAGCTGCACTTAATGGAACCCAGAAGTTTCCGCCCAAAGTATGAATTGTGATAAATGTGCTTCATTTTGAGTTTTTCTGCAGGAGAGTGAAACTGTATGCAACAGATGAGTGAGGGCACCACTGTTATACAAACAGCTGGTGAACAACTTAAGCAGGGAATCTTTTATTTGTTTGTTTGTTTCAGTGACAGAAGGAGAGATAAAGAGCGAGCACCTTTTTATGCATTTGCACAGCTTTACTGAAGATATCCAACAGAGATAGAGAAATATCTGTTTAAGGAGGCAGTTTGGGTTAGGGAGATACAAAGTGCTTATTCAATTTCTTTGCCCAAGGGACCACAGAAAAAAAGAACCTGAGTAATGAGATGAGCAATAAATTAATGTCCAATTCCAAATAAGCACACAGCTGTAGCCGAGTAAGAGGGAGGGTCTGGTTTTTAGTGTGCGAAATGTGAGCACCATTAATGAATGCAATGTATACAGATGCAAAATTAGATCAGTTATACAAACTTTATCGCCTTTTTTACAATGCAAATGTCTGGCCTAAGTTTTGAAAGAAAGTGTCCTGAAATCTGAGACCTTTATTTTAAAGTAATATGTGCTTCCTTGTGCTGGAGAGAGAGGGTGCAGCAACGTCCTATGGCCACATCAGAGCAGGATGACTCACTGAGAGGGGCCTGGAGCGTCAGCAGGCACTTTGTGGGCACGTTGAGACAGGCTCTCCCCAAAATCCAGCAGAGTGGGTGCTTTGGTTAAGTTAGGACTCTCGTTTAAATAAGGCATGTATGAGGACAAGACTTGACTAAGGCAGAGCCTTTTATAAACGATGAAGTGGCACATTTGAAAGAAAATTTCTAAGCGTATGCATTCTAAAAGCAGTTTGTGATCCTTGCTAAATCTTTCAAGTGTAAACAGTGGCTGTGGTTACAGCTATGGATGCACAGTTTTGTTTCAGGCTGAATTAGAGGATGTAATTTTGTGGCACTGTTCCTTCTGCAGTGCTGTACCCTGTTTATCGGCCTTTTGCACCTTAATAAGAAAGAAGCAAGATTTGAATGCACTTTGTTACTGAGAGGGGCACTTTTTAGTTAAAAGAAACGGGTACTTTTAAACAAAAGAGCAAATGTGCTAAGCAAAAAGTCCCATCCAAGTGGTGATACTTAGTAGTTGTTTTAAAGTTTTTAAAAAAAAAATATTTTGACTTGTTCATAAGTGTTCATTTTGTTTAGGTCTTGACACCGAGCTTCCAAAAAGTGCAGTCACTAAAGAGAAAGAAAAGGGTGAGGATTTTTATTGATTTAAATTGTTGATGAAAGCGTAACAAAGAATAGTAATGGAGATATATCATATCTTTCATATATCTACATTGTGAGGTCTTCGCTCTGTTGTCTCAGCTGAAGATGAATATGACCACCGGCTCCATCTCTGCACTGACGCGGCCAAATCTGTCTGTTCAGAATGACCTCCACCAAGGCTCTCATTATCTGCCCGTATAGACAGCGGCCAACATAAATACGGCTAACGCTGTTATCTGTGTCTGGCCCTGGACGGGGTGGATGTAGATTCCGCCAGACTTTCCTGAAGCTTCAGAACAATAGGACACGTTCCAACCACACCACAGAACTGAATGTTAAAAACAACAATCAGAGTGCAAAAAGAAGCATTAATTGACTTAATGCTGGTGGTTGTTCTGGTGTCAGAGCAACTTTCATACTTTCATAATTTTTGACTGTGAGTTTTTAATTGAGAGTTTAGCTCGTTAATCTGTGACTCATGAGGCCATCCCATGGAGAAATTATTATTTAATCTTAATTAGATGTCCGACGTGAAAAAGACTATTGAACTATACAAATGTGTGCATGTTTTATGTGGTTGATGTTAATTGAATTATATAATGTGACTTATGTTCTGGAAAATAATAGCACTTTATATATATATATATATATATACATACATGAAAGCATAATGATTAATTGCACTTAAAGTTGATTTAAAAAGCTCTCTATTTTGTCTTAATACAGAAGAGTAAAGATGTGAAAGCATCTGCAGGGATTTATGATAATTATCTACAACTACATACTCCTCCTGTGTAGTTTCTGTCAGTGCATTGTGATATGTTGAGTTTTGGTGGTCAAGTGTAGTGTTCACTTTAAATTTGTTGTTGAAGGCCACACCCTAAGCATCACACTACTGTACATTACAAAGAAAGATTTTGTGTGACTGGACGACACGGCAGAATTAATCCTTCTGGAAATTCCAGTGTGTGAGCTTGTGTTTTTTCACACCCCAAAACGCTCAGTTAATAATACATCACATCACATGCCTGCAAGGGTGTGTGGTAACACATTGACCTAGACCATCTCTTATCAACGGTTTCACTCATTGCCTGCGTTCATCCCATACGAAGTTCACGGTAGCTTTTAGATTTATTTCCGAGATGTATATGTACCTATGCCACGGCCCAAATTTATTCTCTCTCATTATAGAAGCAGAAGTTGGAGTATAATTGTTGTGGAAAAAGCTTACTTGAGTTCCCTTTGTCTATTTTTTTTTATATTAAGTGTGAGAGTTTCAAATTTGCAATGCTTTCTTTTTTTATTGTAAAATGTGTTGCTGCAGCTTGTTTGTTTTCTAGCAAAGATAATGCTAGCTGTGTTTGTGGGGTTTTGGGTGAAATGGTGGTGGATAATAGGGAGGGTTAGGTGCGTGGGAGGGGAAGGGAGGTACAAAGCCTGATAGCACTGGAAATGGTGCTTTAGCTGAGAAAGAGTTTTTGCACTAAAAGTCACTCATGTCCTTGTCCTTGGAGGAGGGGGACTGGAGAACCGGGCAAGGCCTTTGAGTTTCTGTGAACACAGAGTCTGTTTAATCTCCACTTCACTTCCCAATACTTGCATCTGCAATTAACTCTTTGAAAACCAAAGTAAGGAAAGACTAGAATTACTTGAAGACTATTCTTGGCCATTAGAAGAAAGAGGTGAATCTTACATTTTCAACAACGGGCTAAACAAAACCAATTCCTAGACGAGCGTAGGTCAAGAGTCCAAAGCAACTCCAACAGAAATAAGCAGCTTGAGGAAAGACAGTATTCATGGAATGGCTTATTTCCAACAGTTAACAGGATCAAACCCTAAGCATCTGTCTGCGTAGAAGTTTGGTGGAGTTATTAGAGGTCTTTGTGAGTTCGCACAGACTCATTGGCTTGATCTGGAGGGGGGCGTAAGCTTTGTTCAGTGGGTCCAAAAGGAGTCGGGGCAGAGTCTTGAAGCTTGACAATTGGAGAAGGATTCTGGAGAGAATGTGCCTTAACTTAAAAGGAGATTGGGAGGATTCTTCAAAAGATGGCTTCCAATCCAGCTTCTCAAATGATTCTTGAATACTTGTTGGTTGAAACTATATTCTGTTGTGGACATCTCTAAGAACCAAAAGGTTAAATAAGATCTTTGTCCAGAGATTGTCTAATACACCTCAATTTGTAAATACAAATAGTTATAATTTTCTCCTGGAAAAAAGTTGATTGCAGTGAGAAGATTCTGTCATCTTCCATTTAGCGCTGTTTATTGCTTCCGCTCCAATCGTGACTCCACTGACAGACACTACAGCGAGAAAGTGTCTCAAAAAACCATTTCCATAACTTTAAAAGCACCATGTATGTAATATCCAGATATTAATCTATTTGTGTCTTTATTTGTTTAATTTATTGGACAGGATGTCAAAAAGCATTAAAGATTACAATGACAGTGATAACCGTAATAATCATGGAAGATAATCTTATTACAATTCTAGATGTTATGGCTGGGTCGAAGCACAACTAGCTGAGGATGACATAATGCATGGCTAGATTCGCACAGTTGTTCTCACCTGATCCACTGCTGTTAGATGCCCAGCGGGCATGTTGCACAAGGAACGGCTCATGGGCGGTGGCTACTAGTTTGCACCGATTGGGGAGGGTGGGGTTATAAGGGGTCTTATAAGGGGTTGTTTGGAGAGCCTTGTCAGGTATTGCTGTGCCATTCTGTGTACCTAAGGAATTTATAGCCATCTACGTCTTTGACTGCCTCAGCTGGTTATGTTTCACTGATCAAGGAGATGTTCTGGAGAGCAGATGTCAGAGGTTGTGGTGGGAGGCAGGGGGATTTTGGGATTATGGGCCATTGTCTATGCTTCTCAGGTTAAATAATCAAGGCAGTCCATGTCCATTTTTGTTGTTTGGTTTAAGCTCAAATTTTGCCTTCTGTGTAATCAAAGCTTTATTGTACTGAAAGTACACCAACCGAATATATATTATGAGTATTGAAGATGATATCGAAAAGCCAACTACCCATGTGACCACAACACCCTCATTTTTGTTTCGCCTAATAACTGTGCATTCTTTTCTAGTGTAGAAAACAATGGCAAAATTTCTATTTTTTTAATGCATGTTTTAACATTCTAGAACGGTGAGTGGTGTATTGTCTCAGAATGAGGCCAAGACATAAGTGAATTGTGGGATGGAGACATCAAGTCTGAGGTCTTCAAGTCAAGGATGCATTCCTTAACTTCCTCTTAATAGCTGTTAGAACGAACAGATGCAGGTAGACGGAAAAGAGGCGGTTTCTTAAGTCTTAAAGGACTTTCTTAAAAGTTTTTCACTTTTCCTCTACCCAGAATGTGCAGGGAAGAAAGTGTGTTGGGCTTCACAAAGCCATCAAGCTGTTAGCAGTTCTGTGATTGTAACAAAAAAAAAAAAGCACTTTGCGAAAGGCCATCCAGAATATTGTGTGCTATCTCCTTTGGTTATTACTGTTATTGTTTTTTCATCTTGTTAATGCAATTTTTTTTGTTATTATTGTGGATGTAATGATTTATTTAAATGCAAAAACTACATGAAAAGAAAAGAAACTTGAACATGCGATATATTTGGGTTGAAGTCCATTTGAACTGCCGCCCCGTACCACACACATCTCTGGAAAAACACACGAAACAAGGAATGGCATATGTTCAAGTTGTCATACATGTTTTCTTTTAACAGTTTTGCACCTTTAAACCCAAATCTCATTACAAAGGACTTTACATTTGCTTAAAGGACATTTCTTCCTGGGTTTCCATTGTTCTGCAATGTGCTTCATAGCCAAATACAGAGTTTATAAGAGTAGATCTAGATTATTGGTATTGTTAGAGCTTAACTATCCCAAACAATGTCCACTAAACAGCTGCAGATACGCAACTTGCAACCTTGTTCAAGACAGTCAGATTTGGACCATTATACAACTTTCCTGCATATGGACAATATATTATATTTTCTAATTACTTTCCTTCTATGTTGTTAGACAGTAAAATAAATTTTCCATATTGTTTTTGCATAAAGTTTAAGAGTTTATAAGGGACTCGTTATATACTCTATTCAAAGCTCATTTCTTGTACGTTTCACATTTCTTGCATCAAATCTGTACGCTTAATTCATTATGTGGTTAATCAGCTGAACGGACACAAGTTCTGCACAGAAAACAATAATTTATTTTCAGGCTTTGGGGGCACTTTTTAACACTTATGTTGACTTTGGGGCGGCAGAAAACTCCCAGTGTCTCAGGCTTGGACAGCAGAAACCCTTTTTTTGTTTTGTTAATTCAAGTCCTGTTCCTTTCCATTGTCTGTCAGTGTGTGTTGAAGCTATTGAGATGTACAGGAGAATTTGCACTTTTGGCGATGAAAAGAATTTGTATTGTATATGAGACCACTAAATCTACATCGTCTAAATCAAACAATTCCATGTTGTTTTCCTTTTTCATTTTATTCTCTTTCTTATTTTTGTTTTATTTTTACAAAATATATCCAAAAGCTATTGAGATGTACAGGAGAATTTGCACTTTTGGCGATGAAAAGAATTTGTATTGTATATGAGACCACTAAATCTACATCGTCTAAATCAAACAATTCCATGTTGTTTTCCTTTTTCATTTTATTCTCTTTCTTATTTGTTTTGTTTTATTTTTACAAAATATATCCAAAAATGTCTGACATTTAAGAAATAAGACATTTCTATTAAAAACAGAATGTTTACGACCTTCTTGTCTTTGTATGCTACAGAATTTTTTTTTTCTAAAAGAACAAGTGTTTAATACAGGTTTAATATGTTTATATTTATAAATATGTATATGATTAAGATGAAAAGGAAGCTGTCTCAACCATTCTGGAAAACACTTCTTTGGCCAAGCTGGATTTTAGTTAAGAGGCCAGCTGAAAAGTGCCCAAAATCCCTCTAAAACCAGCCAAGAGGTTAGTTAGCCTTACCAGGCTGGGAGACTAGTTTCTAGTTGATGTTTTTACAGTTGTGAATGTAAGTTGTTTTAGTCCAACAAGTCGCTGAATTTGTCTGCACACTGAAAAGATTTTCCAATCAGACCAAAAAAGGTCTCTCAAAAATGTTGTTTTTATTATCCATATGAAGAAGTGAAAAAAGTGACAAAAGTGCAAATTGTATTAAAAACAGACCAAAGAGCAGACGTTTCAGCCCATGCTTTCCTCAGTGCTCATCATTTTAATACACTTTGCACTTTTGTCACTTTTTTCACTTCTGCATATGGATAATAAAAACTACATTTTTGAGAGAGCTTTTTTGGTCTGATTGGAAAAAAAATTTCAGTGTGCGGACAAATGCAGCGACTTGTTAGACTAAAACTTTCTCCCTATTGCCCTACGCACCTGAGAACTCATTGTTCTTTTTGAGCGCACACAATTCCTGTTTGATGAATGTAAGTTGTTTGCAATTTCAGAGTAAACAAAACTGTATCTTTCTCCTTGATTTTTTTGGTAGAATTTGTCTAACGTTTAAACTGCGATACTTAAAGGCAGGGTATGTGATTTTTCAAAAACACTTTAGAAAACTGATTCGGGCCGAATAGCAAAACAAACTTGTAGCCAATCAGCAATAAGGGGCGTGTCTACTCGTGATGTGGAGGAGAGCGCGTTCAGTGCATGGGACGGACATTAGCCGAGCCGAGCGACAGAAAGATCGAGATGGCGGATAAAAAACAAAAGAAGAAAACGTCTGCGGAACGATAAGGCAAGAAGTAGGACCCGTGTAAATATCGGATCAGCTTTCCAGCGCTGGAGAGAACTCAAGGAGCGGAGGCCTGCGATCGGACACCAATCGTTGCCTGGGTTACGTACGTATATGTGGGGCGGAGCTATCAAAATAGGGGCAAGACCCTTTTGGGGTAGGGGCGTGTTTGTTTTGGTGATTTCAAATATCAACATTGGCTACCAGAAATCACTTACTCTGCCTTTAATACTGACACTGACACCTATCAGTGTGGATGCAACATTACACAAAAACTAAAGTTTTAGCCTGCCGAGGCTGTATTTGCAAGCACATTTTGTTTCATTCTTCAAATTAAAGTTTCTGATAATAGTAAGGCTACAGAGATAAAGTTAGCACTATTTGGCTAGTCATGTGATCTCAACTTGGCATCCCCCATAAGATTACTCTTATGCAGAGTAAAAAGCTTGCTTCTCACTTGAGCCTTCGTCGTTTGAAACCTATCCAGATGTATTTTTCATACATCACTGTTTCTCTCACCTGAATATGTGTAACACATGAGGTACTGGGTATTAATTTGATCATATAACTGGTGTACAAATGAAATGTAATGCAAATATGCTGTTCCTTTGAATACATTATGGCTACGGCAAAATTGTGCCATTCTTTAAACTGGTAGCTGGTTTAAAGTAGTCAATATCTGGTAGACCATCTTGCTCCAGCAACTTACAAGGCGTTTCTACTAGTTTAAGAGGGTGAGTCTTGTTTAAAAAAAGCTAGTAGCTGGTCTAATAACCATTTCAGACAAGTTCATTACCAGCTATAAACTACTATGCTCCAGATTACAGCTACCAGTTAAGATTGTGTTTCCAACAAGATTTATGCGAGTTATTTTATCATAATTATAGCATAATTATAACTACTTGTCTTTTCTCAAGTCAGATGAATTGGCCTGCATATTTACAAAAGTTTACTAAAGCTCAGAGAATTCTACACAATAGTAAACCCTATACTACTGTATTGTAGGGTAATTAACGGTAATTTCACGCCAATTCAGAAAATAGGCAGTTCTCTAAATGACATAAATTCATGAAATCGCCAGATTAAGAGAAAGTTAATATGGCTTTAAGATGATCACTAATTCTTGTAATGTTGGTTTTAATTTGAAATAAACACTTACGTGCGATGTTATGTAGCCTATATTCAACGAGACCAGACCTATATAAAGCCGCTCAAAGTAAAAGTTTAGTCTTAAGTGTGTCAAAATTCTAAGAATGACGTAATTTTACTCTTATTCCTAGACTTAAGAATAAGAGTGATTCATAAAGGTTCCTACGTGTTAAGACTAGGTTCCAGCTCCTGAATTATTTAAGAGAGCTGAAGAGGTCTCCTAACCTAGTTAGGTGTAACAAGTCGGGGAAGTCGTGGCCTAATGGGGTGTGTGTTCACTGCTGTGTGTGTGCACTTTGGATGGGATAAATGCAGAGCACTAATTCTGAGTATGGGTCACCATACTTGGCCACATGTCACTTCACTTTCAAGATGGCAGCACAGAGGAGGAGACATATTGGAGTTATATGATGATATGGAGTTGATAAAACGATACAAACTTGATTGTCAAGATCAAAAAGTAATTTTTTTTTGTAACTGACAAAGAAAGACATTTAATAACCTCTTCCACACAACAAGTCAATGCTCTAACTGCAGAACTGTAGTAATTACATTTTTTTGGCTGTAAAATTGGAAAAATGCAGCAATGCACCGGTGATGACACAGTACACAGTCTTGCATATTGTGGCACTAACCCCACCAAACACAACAGTGGCCAAAAGCGATTTCAAAGACATTTCACTTAAACCATCAAAATATGAAGGAAAAAAAAAACACTGACCAGTGTTGCCAACTGCTTTCAATTGAAAGTAGCTAAAACTGTTTTTGACACTTAAGTCAAAGCTTAAGTCTATTCTTAAGAGCATTTGAGAAGTTTTATACATACGGGCCCTGATCTTTTCGCCATTATATTTATTTCTTGAGTACCTCGGGCCAATGGACTGCGTAGGCCTACACAGTGACGGCGCTAAAAAAATAAAAAATAAAAAAGCATCCAAATGTAGTTCATTACATCACCACAAGATGTCACTATACACCTTAACTGTTCTCCCGCGACAAACTTCAAGATTTCTCATGTGATTATGGGTGTACATCCAAACTATCTACATCAGGGCTGTCCAAACTCGGTCCTGGATGGCCGGTGTCCTGCAGAGTTTAGCTCCAACCCTCATTAAACACACCTGAACCAGCTAATCAAGCTCTTACTAGGCATAGTAACTTCCAGTCAGGTGTGTTGAGGCAAGTTGGAGCTAAACTCTGCAGGACACAGGCCCTCCAGGACCGAGTTTGGACAGCCCTGATCTACATTGTTCTTTGTGTATAGTGAGTGTCATTTACAATAGGGTTGTTTAAAATAACTATAAATAACTATTTGTATAATTATTTTATTCTATAAATTAAGTATAAATTAATCTGATTTTGAACTGTGGCCATTCTTACAGACTATTCCTGTTATGCAGAATGTTCCATATGGCTTAATATTTTGTATGAAATATTACTAACAATGAAATCATATTAATGTTGAGTTAAATTTTTTAATAATTTCACTACAGTGGTTTGATATGTTTGATCCGAGTGCGATTGCCGTGTTCACATATGCCCAAACGAACCGAGCTAAGGGGGGAAACGTGCCAGGTTCCGAAACAAAAATATTCCAGATTTTCTTACCCCCCCCCCACCCCCTTTTCCCTAACTGAAATGTTACAAATATTTATATATTACTGTTAAATTAGTAATCAGTTTAGATGTTTTTCTCTTGTCACTTATCATTCTTTCCTTAGTAAAATCTTGTTTATCAAAAAAACAATTTCATAATTACTTCATCCTCAATAAAGTGTAGAAAAGTGACAGTTTGTGGCAGGAAAACACAAACATCAGCATTAGCAGTGATTTATATGAATTATGTGATGTTTTGTGGTCATCTGTGTGAAACATCTTGTGTGATAAAATTACAGAAATTAGTGTAATATCAAAATTTCAAAAGATACTTACAAATGCATTCAAATGTATTTCAGGTTGACCAGTATGTCCAGCAGTATTGGGGGAATGAGTCGCATGGTTCTGAAATGAGTTGTACCAGACTTTATTAGGCCGTTTGTATGTAAAATATGTGAATAAATGTCCCCGCCTCTCAGATAAAGTGCTTATTTTGAGACTATGTGTCCTCCTCCTAATGTCCCAGACACGACAGAAACGGGATGAAAACAGAGAATTGAGGGGTGATTAATAATTAAGCAGAACAGAGCAGGCGAAGGGTTTACATTATTTTTCTCACTCAGGGGTGTTTTTTCTGTACGAACAGATTGAGTTGGAAACAGGGTCACCGGGATCAAAGAAAACCCTGAAGCAGCCTGTTACATTTTTTTTTAAGATATCTGCAGGCCCACTCTGTATTCTCTCTCTTTTTTTTCTTGCAGTGTGTGTGTGTAAGTCAGTGAGAGAGAGATTTCACGCTATGACAGGACTAGATAAAACCCCTGCAGATTTCCCAACAATGAACTCCAGGAGGTATATCTCAAAGAGAAAAATATGTCTTAATCGGCCTCATTGACAGCCTATTATTACTGGGAGTCAAATGACATTAAAATCACACTTGAATTGGTTGAAATAGATAGTCACTCAGGAACACTTGCCACCACACTGGTTATTTAAATAAAGAAAACGGTAATAGTATCAGTCTAGTCTCTTTTCAAGTACGGATTTGTCGGTAACTATTCCATATGTCAATAATTTGGTGCCGCTCAAAACAACTCCCCCCTTTCATATGTTGATTAGGGACCTTGACCTTTAACCCCTGAACCTCACATCCCGTATTGCAAGTGCCCCCCAACCCCGTTCCACACACAGAATGCTTTCAGGGCCGCACCGCAGGCCCGAAGCTTTGCCTCTGGACATCTCTCGGTCCCTGGAGGCTGAGAAGCGAGGTACCTTTAAACCACTGCGGCAAAAATCCCCACCAAAACTCTGCAGTCATTAATATGCAAAAATGCAAATGAGTGGGTAATTAAGAGCTGGAGCTCTCTGGAGGCTCTTTGATTGCTAATGAATTCTAATCTGCAAAGAAGGGGGGAGGGGAACGAGGAGAAAAGGATGAAAGAATCTGACAAAAAAAGAGGAAAATATTAAAAAGTCGCTCCTATATGTAATCATATAATCCCTTATGGAAGCTACAAAGATCTCATTTACTATCCGGAGTCACACAACACAGCTAATGTGTACAGGTCATTCGATGACCACAACCAAACATTCGCTAGAAATGCTAACAATTGGCCCTGGATGAAAATATACGAGCAAATCCAAAACCCTGATATTCCAATGGCCCTTTGAAAGACTTTCTAAACAATAAACAGGATACTGTGGGGCTATGCTGTACGTCCTTGTAACAGACATCTTGTTTTACGGTATTTCGTAGAGAAGGTAAGCTCCTGAGAAAGACAGTGACAGAGAGAATGTCGGAGAGGTCAGGTAGCATGACTGTATGCATGGCAGCACCAGCTGTGTTGTGGAGAGATGTTATTTCATCACTTTTGCAAGCGAAAACACCCCCCTCTCACACTCCCTCGCTCTGTCTCGCTCACACAGGCACACACAAACATGCTGTTATTGTTACTGAAGTAGTCCCACGACACCCACAATCTCCCCTCCACCCTCCTCATCCATCTCTCCTTCTTTCTTTCACTCTTTGCTTCACATTCTGCACCTCCTTGTTAGTTAACTTCATTCAAAACGTGATAAGTATTTTTGTTTAAAGGAATAATTAATTTTCTGTGACTATTTACTTACCCTCATGTCGTTCCAAAGCCGTATGACGTGTGGTGGAACACAAAAGGAAAGATTTAGGCGCTGTTTACACTAGTGCGCTTTCGTTTTAAAACGGCGTTTTAAAATGAAAACGATCCCCATCAACACTGGTGTTTTCACTGCATTTCAGAAACAATCTCCGTCCACACTATACAACCAAAAACGCATGCCACATGACCAATCATGCACACTGGGCATGTGCATAAATGTGTAAATAGTTATTGTTTACACGGCCGTCAAAGATACACAGAGCGAATGTGGGCAGCCACGCCATTGTTTCCAAAAGTCTCCATTTCGAGGGCCCAAAACACCAGAGTAGTGTAAACAACAGGCGTAATCGTAGCAAAAGTTATGTATTTTAAAACAAAACCGCACTAGTGTAAACGTAGCCTTAGAATGTTAAAGAAACCGTTCAAATAATTGGTTGGTTCGGTTCACAAAACCTGTCTGAATGATTCGTCTGACTTGCAGGGAAGACTATCAGTGAATAATGGCTTAAATTTTGGTATGTTTCTCTCAGAAATCTATCGTATGATTTTGGAAGATTTGGAATATAGCACAGTTCTTGTGAACTACTTTTATGGTGTCCGTTGGAAGCTAAAATCTAGTCGTTGTAATTTTATGTTAAGCAGCCACTTTTAAGAATTTTTAGAATTTATTTTTTATGTACCACAGAAAAAAAGAAATTCATACTGATTTGGAACGACATGTGAGTAAATAAACAGTTTTTATTTTCGGATAAACTATCCCTTTAACCTAAGTTAACTCTCATATACACATATATGCGTAACTATTCTGTTGTTACTAACAACATATGTTTAGAGCGTTTCAAAAGATCTTTTGTGGATGTGTATATAAACAGACTTACTTCGGATTGCGAAAGGGTTAATGAACTTATACTGCATCTCGCTCCGTGTCACGTTAAGTTAGCGCTTGAGCGACCGCAGGTCTGTGTGGCGGGAAGCTGGAGGGCTTGGGGTTTGTAAACAGGAAGTCTACGCTACACTCACTGTACCTGATGCGTGGGTGATAGAGCAGGGGCTGCCCGAGCAAAATGTGCAACGTTGGGATCCAAAAATGGCAGGTGTGTCAGAGATAGGGGAACACATGATATAATCTTACGAGACCCTTGAGAGATTGAGTGTGAAATGGTTGGAAAAACGTGCAAATACCGAGACAACCTCGGTACTGATATTCTCATAAATAAATAAAATAAGATAAAAGATGCCAGTAAATAAAATAAAAAAAATTGTATAAATTGACATTTTAGATTTTGTAACATTATTGTGACATTATCTTAAATTAACCCCACCCACACTTTTATTAGCATAATGCAAACTTACTATATTACAATAATCTATATAATTATTAGTGATCTAATAAATCTAATTATTATTGATAATAATAGAGGTAACAAACAAACTCGGTAATAAAACTTACACATTACAGTAATGACAATTTGGGACTGTGCTTAACTGTCACAAAAATAATGTCACAAAAATAAATGATTTATTATAAAAAATATTTTATGATTTTTTTTAAATGTAACCTGCAAGATTTACTGCATTTAAACCTTTGAGAAACAGTTTGTGAAAAAATGTGCTTAATTGTTACAAAAAATATTGGCACAAAAATAATTAACAATCAAAAATAGGCTAAGTGAATTATTTTATCATAATTGTATGCAATTTATATATTTTTATCTTTTGATTTATTTATTAATTTATTTTATGTTATTTATTTATTTATTGCAATTAAACATCTGGGAAACAGTTTGTGAGAAATGAGCTTAACTGTCAAAAATAAAATAATGTTATAAAAATAATTAATAACCAAAAATAGGCTAAATGAAATAAAAGATAATGGTATAAAATATATAGACTTTTTGCAGATTTTGTGCAGTGAAACTGTTTCAGGCATGCTCAGGTGTCTGGTCTTGTCTTATCTACCCAACGCATTTGGTAAGCGTTGGTATCGCTACAAATCAACATGCTGGGTTGATGGTCCTTTTCCCAGGGTGCTGTAAAGGTGGGTGCCTTGATTTTAGTGTCCGTTGACTGGCCTCCAATCGAGCGAAGTCAGCGGGGGTCAGTTTACCATGTGCAGGGCAAGCAAAACAGACAGATTCTTCGTGCCTCTCTACTCCCCTTCGACTCAGATAGTCCCAGAACATGGGCAAAGGGCCAAAGACATCAATCTGTGAAGTAGAGTTTCAGAAAAATATTTCCATGAGGCTACACAATCATTTTTAGAATCAGTGTATTCACTGCTGTATTTCAAAGACTTCAAATAAATCAAGATTCCTGTTTGAGAATGAAAGAATTCAGCCGGTGATTGTCATAGAGATGATGGGGGTTGGTGAGGCTTTGGGGTTGTGGAGCTTGGCCTAGTTTCATGTCTGATCACTACCGTATGCACCAAAGGTCTCGCCCTCCGCTGCAGGTAGTCAACGAGTGCAGCACAGCGCACCCCAAACATCTGTGTGATACAGCAGCCATGGAGGAGTTTCTTTGAAGAGCTCAGATGGCTTTTAGTGATGTGAAAAGAGAGAAGTAAATCAGAGATTAGAGAGTTCGGTGAGGAGGATGAATGCATGAAAAGGTTAGGGGTTCATACTGTGCAGTGCTGTAGAGCAAACAGAGATAAAAGGTGGGTTCTATGCTCAGATGACCTGGAAATGGAAAACTCTGGAGATGCACACGGCGAGAAGCTTCAGGTTCAAACCAGCCGACTGCAGGTGCTCTGTTACGTATGGTTTGGTTTCCCACTGATTGCACTTTGAGATATTTTTCAGTATTTTTATATTATCGGGTGAAAACATACCGAGAAATACATTCCGCCATTCCCATCACCATAATTAATCCGCCCATAGCTTTCCTTCTGAGCTTTGTCATTATTCTTATAATGGTTGTCATTAGATTCTCATTACTGTACTACATTAATTCTGTCCAGGTTGAATTTTAAATTATTAATTAACATTATAATGTTAGAAATTAACAGCACAAAAAGCTACTACAATCTATAAATCCTTTACTATTCAAATAGTAGAATTGTCTTTCACAATAAAGTTTATTACGGTAATACACAATATAAGAAACAACAAATATGTGACCACAAAACCAGTTATAAGAGTCAGTTTTTGGAAATTTAGATTTCCATTGATGTATGGTTTGTTAGGATAGGAACTGTCCCATTGACTGCCAAGTAAATTACACAGTCAAGGTCCAGAAAAGTATGAAAGACATCGTCAGAATCAAAATGTAAATACACATAGAAAACGTATCCTTGTGTATTTACGCTTTGATTTGAATGAAAAAAAGCGCATCGTTGCAGTGCAGCTGACACAGAATAGCGTACGCTGCTTGCGTTCAGTGGTTATTCTCCAAAATGGCGCTA